>NC_092335.1:86022500-86135000 GCF_046630445.1 Rutidosis leptorrhynchoides | reverse complement strand
TCACCAGCAAAAGAAACCGGTCCACCTTTTATAGATTTTGTTGGGATTTAACAAATTTCATAATATTTAAAATCTTTTAAGAATCAAATTAAAGCGGAAGCATGTATGAATTACCATTTAGAACTTGTTAATCTTTAACCAAATAAAGTTAAATCCCAATTAGGATCAAGTTGTGATATATACTTACAAACTACAAGCAAGTAAAGAGATTATACCTACTCCAAGCTTGCTAGTAAATGAAGAAGATGATGATGATGAATGGAGCTCCAAAACAATGAAACCTCAAGTTGTAATACCCCAAGCTTATCACCAACACCTTGTACTTTGGTTAGGATTTGTGGACACTTGAAATTGCTTGCAAAAACACAAATTATGAACCCCTTAAACCTTCCAAAAGGCCACGGCAATACAGCAGTTTTTTAGGAGAGTTTTTGCAGTTTTTTTTTTTTAGTCTTTGATGTGTAAATGCATGTATTTGTGGTCTCCAATAATACCTTGGTTAATATGCACTTTGAATGCAAGTAACCAAGTAAAGAAAGGCATGCTTGTGAAGACTCCCATGCCACTTCCAAACATTTAATTAAAATGGTTTTTTATAAAATATGATTTTATATAACAAGACACATTTTATAAACTTGCTTATTTAATAAACTTGTTTTTATAAAATTGATTTTATAAAACATATTTATATAAACTTGCATTTTATAAATTATGTATACTTATTCATAAAACTCATTTTTTATGAATTCCATATTGCAAGTTATGTTAACATTATTTTATAAAACCAATTTTATAAAATGTAACATAACTTTATTAATTATTTAACCTATAAATAATTAAATTCTTATTATATAAATTATTCCATAATTTATATATATATATATACACATCAAGTAATATTATTTAAGAAAACCATTTTTCTTAAATTTCAAGTGTTGCGTAATTTAATCAACGATTCAATCGTTAAGATCAAAATACGATTAAGGTGTCGGTAAGCTTGTTATTGGGTATGACCCGACTTGGATCAAAACATAATGGCCACATTAATTTAATATGTCTCTCGGGCATACGAAATACCTTCAATCTCCCACTTGCACGAGAAACATGAGAAATTAATGCAAGTGATGGATACCACCTAACGACCGTCCATCACCCCCAATATGTTATGACTTTGTGCCATTCAATAACATCATCCCTTTCGATTCCCCATCTCGAATATGAATAGGTGAATCTTTCATTATATCCTTTCATCCTAGATGTCATGTTAAATCCAAGAGACACAGAGTGATCACTCTCTTCTAGATTTAACTTTATCAGGCCTTAGACATCTGACTCTCAACGAATAAGAGGGACAAATTCCATTTTGACAACATACGTCCTAGATATGTACTTTGCATCACACCTGAGTCCTTCCTTATGGACTACCATATTTCATAATAGTGAAGGAAAGAATCAAGGTAGAATGCTTGGTAAATATTCGAACCCGATATGTATCTCAGGTCAGAGGATACAATGATATTCGCCTTTACTCAAGATTACATGTGATCAACCACAAAGGCTCTATTTAGTGAATCTTGAGGGCGGGTCTTCCAATATTTGTATCCCACAAATATCTATGAACCTTGGTAGCAACCTTGCCCCACATTCAGTCCATGAATGTATACCAATCCAAGTTCATAATAGTCTAAACCTCACACTTGCTCCCACAAATGTGATCGACTACGGAATTTAGAATAAGAGCTTATTCATGGATAAAATATGCAAAATAGGAACCTGACTCAGGATTAATAAATTAACACCATAATTATATTAATGAGTTTGAACAAATTTCGTTCCATTACAATACTTAAAACAGATCATGACCAATCACTAGAATATCGAAGCCCTAACGCACAAACATGTCCTGCATGTTTTGCTCCATGTAAGAGCTTCGTGAGAGGATCCGCTATATTAAGATCTGTGTGAACTTTGCGAATACATATCTTTCCCTTTTCAACTTCATCCCTTATGTAGTTGAATCTCCGCTCAATGTGACGGGTCTTTTGGTGAGCACGAGGTTCTTTGATTTGAGCAATCGCACCCTCGTTGTCACAAAAGATCTCAAGAGGGTCCTGAATGGAAGGGACTACTCCTAAGTCGTCGATGAACTTCTTCATCCATGCAGCTTCCTGAGCTGCCAATGATGCGGCGATGTACTCCGACTCTGTAGTGGATAAAGCAACAACATCCTGTTTTGAACTCTTCCAAGAGACTGCACCCCCATTTAGTGTGAAGACATAATCGAATTGTGATCGAGAATCATCTCGATCAGTTTGGAAACTCGCATCCACGTAACCTTTTACAGCAAGTTCCTCTTCACCAGACCCATATATTAGAAACATATCCTTAGTCCTCCTAAGGTATTTCAATATACATTTGACAGCAATCCAATGACTATTACCTGGGTTATTCTGGTATCTACTTGTCAAGCTAAGAGCGCATGACACATCCGGTCTAGTGCATATCATTGCATACATGATTGACCCAATGGCAGACGCATATGGGACTTTCTTCATTCTCTCCTGTTCATCTTTCGTGGTGGGGCACTGAGATGAACTAAGGAGCGTTCCTCTTTGAATAGGTACCAAACCTTTCTTAGAGTTCTCCATCTTGAACCTTTTCAAGATCTTTTCAATGTATGCACTTTGATTCAAACCTATCAATTTCTTGGATCTATCCCTGTAGATCCTAATCCCCAAAATGTATTGTGCTTCTTCAAGATCCTTAATGGAGAAGCAGCCTTTTAGCCAAGTTTTAACTCCTTGCATTGTCGGGATATCATTCCCAAATAATAATATATCATCCACATATAATACAAGGAACATGATAGTGCTCCCACTAGCTTTCTTGTATACACAAGCTTCATCACCATTTTTAATGAAGCCAAATTTCTTGGCTTCCTCATTAAAACGATGATTCCACATTCTAGATGCTTGTTTCAATCCGTAGATTGACTTCTTTAACTTACATACTTTGTTAGGATGTTTTGGATCGACAAAACCTTCAGGTTGAACCATATAGACATCTTCCTCAAGATATCCATTTAGGAAAGCGGTCTTGACATCCATTTGCCATATTTCATAATCATAATGAGCAGCAATGGCAAATAATATCCTAATAGACTTTAGCATTGCCACAGGCGAAAAAGTTTCATCATAGTCAATCCCTTGAGTTTGAGTGAAACCTTTTGCTACAAGTCTAGCTTTATATGTATTTAAGTTTCCATGCATGTCGGTTTTCATCTTGAAAATCCATTTACAATCAACTAACTTGGAGCTAGTAGGTTGTACAACTAGTTCCCAAACTTGGTTGTCATACATGGATTGCATCTCAGCGTTCATGGCTTCCTGCCATTTATCTTTATCAATCCTTGATAAAGCATCTTGGTAGTTTGTTGGTTCATCCAAATCAACCACATAGCAATCATCCATGACAAACCCATATCTCTCAGGAGGATTACCAATCCTACCAGATCTGCGAACGTCTTGTATACTTTGATCATCCATCTGATCATTCTCGACATTTTCATGTTGAGTGCTAGTGTCAACCAATTGTGTATCATCTACTTGATCTTGAACCTCTTCAAGATCTATCTTCCTTTCACTATTTCCTTCTAATAGGAACTTAGTTTCAAGGAATTCAGCCTATCGAGCAACAAATACATTTTGCTCGGTTGGATCATAGAAATAGTATCCCATATCATCCTTGGGATATCCTATGAAGATACACTTCGTGGATCGAACATTCAACTTATTAGGGACGTAACGCTTAGGATAAGCTTCACATCCCCATACCTTTAAGTATGATAGAGATGGAGGTTTTCCAAACCACATCTCATGAGGAGTTCGTTCCACTTTCTTGGTTGGGGCCATATTTAAAATACGAGCCGCGGAGCATAGACAATAACCCCAGAATGATAGAGGTAACGTGCTTCTAGCCATCATAGATCGAACCATATCCATTAGGGTTCGGTTCCTCCTTTCGGAAACTCCATTAAGTTGGGGTGTTCCAGGTGGAGTAAGTTGTGAGATAATCCCACAACTCCTAAGATGATCTTGGAAAGCATCGCTTAGGTATTCACCTCCTCTATCGGTACGAAGTACCTTGATTATCTTATTGAGTTGATTTTGTACTTCGCTTTGATATTCTTTGAATGCTTCAAAAGTTTCGTCCTTATGTCTTAACAAGTAGACATATCCAAAACGACTGAAGTCATCAATGAAAGTAACGAAGTATCTTTCACCATTCCTAGCTATGGGTTTAAAGGGTCCACATACATCCGAATGTATTAATCCCAATAAGTCCTTAGCCCTTTCATAGGTCCCTTTGAAAGGTGCTTTAGTCATTTTGCCTTGTAAACAAGATTCACACACATCAAACGAGTCCATCTCATTTGATTTCAAGAGTCCATTCTTTTGAAGTGTATGCATTCGGTTCTTGTTTATGTGACCAAGGCGACAATGCCATAAGTAGGAATCACTCAAATCCCTTTTGAGTTTCTTGGTGCTAGTATGGTATATAGAGCTCGATGATGTGTCATCATGAACCAATTCATAAATTCCATTTGAAGGCGAAGCCTTGAAATAGAATACATTATCTTTAGAAACATGAATATCATCATCAATAAAATTAACAACGTAACCACATTGTTTTAAGCGAGAAATAGAAATAATGTTTCTACACAAATCCGGAGCATACAAAACATTTTCTAAAATAAGTTCCAATCCGCTTGGAAGCTTCATAATAAAATCTCCTTGAGCTTTAACATGCACCTTTGCACCATTGCCCATATAGAGACTTGATGTTCCCGCCTTATGATCACTTCTTTTGAACCCCTGCAAAGAATTACAAATATGAGTTCCACATCCCGTGTCTAATACCCATGTATTAGAAGAAGTAATACTAAGCTCTATATATACCATATATATTACCTGAGGTTTGCCCTGCATCCCTCTTGTCCTTCAACTCCTTAAGATAGACCGGACAGTTTCATTTCCAATGACCCATCTCACCGCAACCGAAACATGGGTCTTCTTTGGGGTTTGCCTTCTCGGCTACCTTTTGCTTCTTAGCCTTGTTGATGGTTGGGGTAACCATCTTCCCTTTCCCTTTGCCTTGATGGGCGGGTCCTTTTCTCTTGGCCACCTTTGGCTTAGAGGTGTTACCTTTTGACCCACCTTGATCGATTGCTAACACGGGTAAAGCCCTTTTACCCATGCTAGTTTCCGCCGTTCTAAGCATACCGTGAAGCTCACCTATGCTCTTATCCATCCCATTCATATTGTAATTAATTACAAATTGATCAAACCTTTTTGATAGGGAGTTAAGGATAAGATCGGTGGCTAACTCATTTGATATGTTTAGGTTAAGACGGTTAGCACGATCGATAAGGCTTTTCATCTTAAGTACATAAGATGAAACCGATTGGGTATCGTCCATACGACAAGCATGTAGCGCCCGAACCGTTTCGAAACGCTCGACACGCGCTTGTTGGAGGAACATCTCCTTCAATTGCGTTATCATGTCGTATGCACTATGATGCTCGAAATCCTTTTGGAGTTCGGGTATCATAGTCCCAAGCATTAAACATGAGACTTGAAGGGAGTCGTGGCAATACTTATCATAAGAGGCCATTGCTTCCACATCATTCTCATCCGGTTGATCGGGAATGGGGTCCTCAAGTACATACGCTTTATCCTCTTGTTTGAGGACAATCCGAAGATTGCGGAACCAATCCATAAAGTTGGTATGGTTAAGTTTGTCTTTCTCGAGGAGAGACCGTAACGATAGGTTGTTCATGTTAAGTGGTGCGTTTTGCATGTTGTTGTTGTTATTAGCGGCCATCTACAAAATTTAACAAAGTTCATTTTAAGTATCGATTTTAGATTTAATAAACAATACCCTTTTAATTTGTTTTATTAAATATTAGAATCCATCGGTAAATCAAATTTCGGTTAGGTGACCTTTATCCCGTCATTTGATTTAGCTAGGTAGTCATAATGACAATTGCAATCCTTTTGCAACTTCTAATTTTATGGGATCATGCAATCCTTTTGCATGGCATATTAATCCCATCAACGCCTATTTGTTCCTCATGCTTCGGTGACCCTAAGTTCATGATTCCCAAATCAAGTCGTCCTACTTGTGTAAACATGTAGACTTAGCATACAAGTGGTTAGGTGACCTTTATCCCACATATATGCGAAGTGTACCTTATTCATATTAGTTCACTCATGACGGTTAGGTGACCTTTATCCCATCAAGAGATTCCTAATATGTCTAAGTGTTTCCACAAAAGGATGGCGTTTAACTTGTTTACCTTGTATTAGTTAAAGGGATTTTATGTTTTCTACATTCTAGTTTTAGAAAAATGCTATACACCAACATGCATTTGGTGTGTAGTGTTTTATGAAAAACCTATTTCATATCCTTTTAGTAAACCAATTACCAATTCATTACCATTTTATTTACATTTTCATCTAGTACCTAATAACCATTTATTAGTGTCATGTTGTTATAATTATAACCAATTATAATGTCATTTTTGCAAGTTGTTTCAAGAGATTTTGTATCAACCAAACACATACAAAAAAACATACAAGCATGCAAAATAAAAGTCCACAATCATGCCAAAGTGGTAAGCACTTGTTTAGCCAAAACAAGTGTTACCTAAAGGGTTAAACAAGTAAGAGATTTTAAACAAAATCTCCCACTAAATCTTGTAATCTTCAAAGTTCCATCTTGTAATCTCCTTCATGAATCTTCACTTTTCTTTTACAAAAAATATATAACCTAATACATTTTCTCTAAGAAAAGGAAATAACAACCTATTCTATTTTACAAACCAAATAGAATAAATTACATCAAGAAATTACAAAATTAATTACAACTTATTACAAACCAAAATGAATGAATAATTATTACAAACCATAAGAATGAATAATCAACCAAATCACACACAAATCCAACCACAAGGTCAAGGCATGATTGTGAACCAAAACAACAACAAATCTTGGCCAAACTTGAAGCTCCAAACCCATTTTGGAAGCCCTTTAATTCGGCCAAAATAATACCCCCATCCAAAACATATAATTTTTTGCATTTTACAATCATGCATGTACATAAAATGCAAAATATATAGTGAGTTTAATAACCATCTCGAAGCATATTTCAACAACCTCGGCTCTAGATACCATTGTTGGGATTTAACAAATTTCATAATATTTAAAATCTTTTAAGAATCAAATTAAAGCGGAAGCATGTATGAATTACCATTTAGAACTTGTTAATCTTTAACCAATTAAAGTTAAATCCCAATTAGGATCAAGTTGTGATATATACTTACAAACTACAAGCAAGTAAAGAGATTATACCTACTCCAAACTTGCTAGTAAATGAAGAAGATGATGATGATGAATGGAGCTCCAAAACAATGAAACCTCAAGTTGTAATACCCCAAGCTTATCACCAACACCTTGTACTTTGGTTAGGATTTGTGGACACTTGAAATTGCTTGCAAAAACACAAATTATGAACCCCTTAAACCTTCCAAAAGGCCACGGCAATACAGCAGTTTTTTAGGAGAGTTTTTGCAGTTTTTTTTTTTAGTCTTTGATGTGTAAATGCATGTATTTGTGGTCTCCAATAATACCTTGGTTAATATGCACTTTGAATGCAAGTAACCAAGTAAAGAAAGGCATGCTTGTGAAGACTCCCATGCCACTTCCAAACATTTAATTAAAATGGTTTTTTATAAAATATGATTTTATATAACAAGACACATTTTATAAACTTGCTTATTTAATAAACTTGTTTTTATAAAATTGATTTTATAAAACATATTTATATAAACTTGCATTTTATAAATTATGTATACTTATTCATAAAACTCATTTTTTATGAATTCCATATTGCAAGTTATGTTAACATTATTTTATAAAACCAATTTTATAAAATGTAACATAACTTTATTAATTATTTAACCTATAAATAATTAAATTCTTATTATATAAATTATTCCATAATTTATATATATATATATACACATCAAGTAATATTATTTAAGAAAACCATTTTTCTTAAATTTCAAGTGTTGCGTAATTTAATCAACGATTCAATCGTTAAGATCAAAATACGATTAAGGTGTCGGTAAGCTTGTTATTGGGTATGACCCGACTTGGATCAAAACATAATGGCCACATTAATTTAATATGTCTCTCGGGCATACGAAATACCTTCAGATTTAACATCATGAAGTAGGGACATGTTCCCCGTCATGCGCCTGGATGCCCCACTATCCACAATCCATGTATTTTTATTTGGACTGTAGGCGACCTACACAGATGTAAAGAAATAATTAGTTTACGGGGGATACCCATGCCTCGTCAGCAATGGGTTTCCCGTTAACAATAGCAATTTTCTCCTCATCCCTGTCACTAACAGCACCTGAGCTACGTTCCCCTTTTGATTCTTCCTTTTTGGTTATCCATTTTTTATTTTTATGTAAAGGTTTCTTGAAATAAACATTATGTTGAACAATCTTTTTCTCATTTGATGGATTTAAAGAATTTTTAGGAATAACATGTTTTTCAGATCTCCTGGAGAAAAATCTGTAAGGCATACGGTTCCTTGGAGGAGAATTTGACTTAAATCTGTAAAGACTCTTAGGAGGACTCATCTGAATTTTCCTCCTGGGTGCTACAAACCTTTTATGGCAATCAATTGCCTTGTGACCTCCCATCCCACAATGAAAACATGAAATACGATCATTTCTATAATAGGAGTTAAACCTAGGGTTATACTCATATGGAGATCTAGGTCTTCGATGTCTGGGTGGTTACCTAGTCTGTGCTCGTGACCTATCAGGTGTTCTATCTGAAGACCTTTTGGCTGGAGGAACATATTTTGGCGGTGAATTACACGCGGGTTTCAAGAAATCTTCCTCTTCAAAGCTAGGACCTTTAACGAACTTAATCGGAGATCGGTTCCTAATTCTGATTGATCTTTGATTGGCCGGGTTTTTCAAAATTTTGACAGTCTTAGGATTAAGGTCTACAACTTTCTTATCATTAGCAATTCTCGCTTTTGAAGTTTCAGTAGTATCTACCCCTTTTCCCTTATCTGAGTTAGTCTCAACCGGCTTAATCTCAACATAGTCCTCACCAAACTGTTTCTCAGGTGGATTGAAACTATAGTCATGCTCAAATGGTGGAGGACATTGTTTATAGTCCTTACTGATTTCTTTTCCTCCTATGTTATGACAATACTCTATCACAAACGCAGAACGCTTGTAGATATGTGCCCTATCCCTTTCAGTCTCATAGTTTATCCTAAAGGTTTCTTTAGCTCTCTTAAGGTCATCTATCTCACAATCTGTCTTACAATGGTCTGAGTATTTAACATTACATTTGATTTCAAATTAGTCACCTGATCATCTAAGGTTTTGATAATTTCTCTAAATTCCTTCTCTCTTGTCTTAAAGATCATGTTGTCCTCATATTGTTTCTTAAGAACCTGATTACCTTTTGTGAGCACATCTATTTCCTTTTTTAAGGCAGTACAGTTGTTATAGTTTAAACAAATATTAGTCAACTGTTTCACCTGATCTTCTAAAGTATTACATCTAGTGCAAATCTTAGCTGATTTCCTAAGTTCCTTTTCTAAATTAACACAATTTTCACAAACAGTATTAGTTTCAGAATGAACCTTGGTCTTGTTAGAGGAATCTGCCATAAATGCATAGAGATGTGTAGCCTTATCTTCTTCAGCTTCTGGTTCTGAATCCGATTCTGATTCTGAACTCGAACTATCAGACCCATTTTCCAAGTTGACCAACTTTCCTTTAATAAGATCCTTAGGCTTAACACATGCAGAGTTGCATACAGATGATTGACTTGCGTACACACATGATTTCTTTGAGTCATCATCAGAAGCAGACTCACTATCTGTCCATACGTCTCCATCACAGTGAATTGCCCACTTAAACTTCTCTTCAACTCTCTTGTTCACCATCCCTCGATGCAAGTAGTTTGCCCAGTACCATGCACGATCAATCCTTTCTTCCATTCGGCATCCTAGACACTTGCACTGCTTATCTCGTCCAACACAACCTATTTTCACTCTCTCAGCTTTCTCTTTCTCTTTTTCTTCTTCAGTCATTTGGACTTTTGCCACATTTGCATGATAATCATATGCATCAGTTGCATCAACAGACCAGTCAAAGATTTCATCTTCATATGTAGCAGCTAAGGCCTTTGAACCCTCTTCTATGATAGGTATGTTGACCTTAGTAGTGGTCTCCTTCTGTAATGACTCGGAAAATTTCAACTTATTTAAACCAATTCTCTATACGATTTATTATTTTGACACGTTAAACAAAGTCTGTTAGATTGAGTCTCAAAAATTTTAGAACTATTTCATATATAAAATTACCTTTGACTACTCTCGACGATTCATGAACAATTATATGTATGTATATATATATATATATATATATTATAAGATGTACAAGTAAAAACGATTTTTCTACAGTAAAACACTATTTACTACAGTAAAAATGACTTTGCTACAGTAAAACACTATTTGATACAGTAAAACACTATTTGCTACAGTAAAACCGTATTTTGCTACATTGCTACAGTGAAAGCGACTTTGCTACAGTAAAAATTATAAGTATGTATATATATATATATATTATAAGATGTACAAGTAAAAACGACTTTCCTACAGTAAAACACTATTTACTACAGTAAAAATGAATTTGCTACAGTAAAACACTTTTTACTACAGTAAATACTATTTGCTACAGTAACACTATTTGATGTCGACGAACTAGCAAACAAAACGGGAAAGGCGGCCATGCGATCGCATGGCAAAAACACTGAAAACTCATGCGATCGCATGAGCTACAGTAAATCAAAAAGTATTATAAATACGCCAGTTTTCTCAACGATTTTCTTCACAAACTCTTTTCCTTATTCTGTAAGTTATTTATATTTATATTATAATTATAATTTTAAATTTAAGTTTAATAATAATAAGGTATATACGAGGGTGTTTTTAATTCGGGTTTCAAACCGCTTTAAGCTAAGGAAATATTGGGTATTGTTCGGGGTATTGTTCTTGAATCCAAGACCAACCATACAGTCGTCTGCCATCATTACGTCTACGCAATTTGCCTACAATATTGAGTCTCAATATTGAACTGTGAGTTTATAGATCCCTTTTTAAATACTTTAAATATTTTTGGGCTGAGAATACATGCAATTTATTTTAAACGCAATAAGACACAAGTACATACTAAATTCTACACTGAGTTAAACTGAAAATCCCTTAGCTTTGGTAACTAGTAGCTGCCAGTACATAGGATACGTACTAGTGGGCGCGAATAATTGTATATGGATCCATAGGGCTTGACATCCCCGTCCGAGCTAGAGCGCCAGCCTTTTAACGGACGTATGTTATTTGAGTTTAAGACACGTTGGTTTGCGTGTATTAAAATGAATGGGGTAATTATCACTATAGCGTTAAGTTTAGTTACCAGGGTGCTCTGTTACGTAGAATCTATTGATAAACTTTTGATAAAATCTTGTGGTCTATCTTTATATATGTTTATGACTCGAGCAATTAAACATATAACTCACCAACATTCGTGTTGACTTTTTAGCATGTTTTATTCTCAGGTCCTTAGAATGCTTCCGCTGTGATGTGCTTGTTGCCTGCATGGAGTCTCTCATGCTTTGTACAAAGTTTATTGCATTCAAAATAAAACTGCGTTGTGTAATAAATAATTGGACTGTAATGTCAACCTGTAAATTAAAGACTTATGTATTTTGGGGTTTTGCTTATACCTAAGCACTCGCCCACATGTTTATAACTTTCTATGTTTAGAAAGTCACTTATTTTAATGAATGCAATATTTTATCAAAACGTATCATATAGAGGTCAAAACCTCACTGTGGAATCAATGATTAACGTGTCGCGTCAATAGCGATTTTGACGGGTCGTTACAGTTGGTATCCGAGCTTGAGGTCATAGGGAACCAGAAATTACATTAGTGTGTTTAACTGGTAATTGTTAGGATGCATTAGTGAGTCTGGACTATGACCATATCTGTTTTTACTGATTTTTGCTTATTATTTGGTCAAAAACATTATATGTGATATATTTATATGCTAACGTAATTGTTGTTTCAATTATGTGATAATAGATGACTTCTTCTAATCCTATCATTTTGTACGACTCAGAATCGGACATTGAATCTATTATATCCACAACTGAAAAGGGCGTTCCAATACCTATTAAAGAACAAATTGTGTTAGCCGGGGAATCTCAACTCCCGGTAAACCCAGAGTAGGTTCCAGCTCCACCCAGCTCTAGTTTTCCGGAGCCACAGTATCGTTGGCATGGACCCATGATCCCTGGAGTAAACGAGGATCGTCCATTTCTAAACAAATATGGACATTGGTCCAGATATACCGCCGACGGGCGGGTTGTGCCGATTACGCCTGGCAGATTTCGGTTCATGACCACCGGTACATATTCTCGCAGTTCGTCATCATATTCTCCTACACATGATTCAGACAGTTCGTCATCAGACGAAATCAGTAAGGAGGAGGATTTCGCTAATGAAATAAAAGAGGTCACTAATGAGAAATTCCAACTTGCTATAGATAATAAAAACAACCACAATAATAAAAAGTCCTTAATTATTAAAAAGGAACATGACCATTCGATCCGTAACCACCCTTATTGTATTAAACCCACTGAGGCAACGGGTACCTCAAAACCCCAACCAAAAATAAAATACACTGCCAGAATGTCTGTCGGACCATGTGCACACAAACAATTGGCAGAGAGAACCAAATGGGAAGAAGTTTCTGATAGTTCTGAATAAACGACCTCGCAACCATAAATCTTCCATGCGCTATTCTATTGCTTATGTGTGCTACTCTATCTTGTTATGTAAAATAAGCATATGCAAAATATCAGTATTGTATGGTATTGTATTATTTTGGTTTATTAATAATAAATGCATGGAATGATTATTTGTATTATTACTACTTCTTATTATTATTATTATTACATAATAATGTAGTAACTCGCTATAATTTTTCATAGTGGAATATTATTAGGATTTTAGTAGTTAATTCCTTGTACTAGCTATTATGTATGAACTTAACGGGTAGGTAATACCCTAGAAATAATTATAAAATGCTAATAAGAAGAAGAGGCTTTTATAATAATCGGTTCATATTATTAATATGCTACGATTAACTATTGACAACTCATTTTACCTATAATATTCTATATGATTAAATTATATCTGTTGTGTTTATTGAAGAAACATGTCTCAAATGTCGGATGCTGAGTTTGAGCAACTAGTCGAGAAACGTGTGAATGAAAGAATTGCTGCAACCGAGGCAGCAAAAGCAACAGCCGAAGCAGTAGCCAAAGCAGCAGCCGTAAACACAAACTCATGAAAAGGATGCTTATACAAAACTTTTCAAGGATGCAAACCACAGACGTTTAGTGGAACCGAGGGACCAGTCGGTCTAACCCGATGGTTTGAAAAGATGGAGTCCGTTTTCAAAATCAGTAATTGTGCGAACGGAGACAAGTCAAATTATGCTTTGTGCACGTTGCAAGACGGTGCACTTACTTGGTGGAACAATTATTCTAAAGCAGAAGGAATAGATACGGCATATGATATCTCTTGGGAAGACTATAAGGGCAAAAGTACTCAACTGAATAAACAAGAAACTTTTAAAGGTAAACAAGATGGGGCAACTGCAAGTCCAAACTATAAGGGACCCCATCCGTTCTGCAAAAGATGTTACACACATCATGCAGGTTATTGCCAATTGGTCTGTGATAAGCGCAACAAGAAAGGACATGTGGCGAAAGATTGTTATGCCACCGTTTCTGAAGTAAAGACAAAACCGACCGATGTCAAGAAATGTTTTCGATGCGGGAAGCCTGGTCACTTTATAAATCAATGCCCTGATAAGGAGAAGAACAAAGAACCCGCACATGAGAGGGCATTTAATGTTAGTACCAGTGAAGCACGTGAGGATCCTAATCTTGTCACGGGTACGTTTACCGTTAATAATCAACTAGCTTCTATTATGTTTGATACGGGTGCTGATAGAAGTTATATGTGTAAATACTTTAGTTCTAAACTAAAATGTGCATCATTACCTCTAGACGATAAATATACTATTGAATTAGCTAATGGTAAACTGATAAAAGCCGATAAAATTTGCCATGGTTGCGAAATAAATCTCGCTGGTGAAACCTTCAAAATCGATTTAATACCCGTAGAATTAGGAAGTTTTGACGTAATCGTTGCATGGACTGGATGTCCAAAACAAGAGCGGAAGTTGTTTGCGCTGAGAAAGCAATCCGCATCCCTCGTAAGGATGAAACGTCATTAATGATTTATGGGGAGAAGAGCAACTCAAAGCTGAACTTTATCAGCTGTATGAAGGCCCAGAAACTTATAAGAAAAGGTTGTTATGCTATTCTGGCACACGTAAAGAAGATCAATACTGAAGAAAGAAGCATTGATGACATGCCGGTTGTAAGAGAATATCCCGGAGTATTTCCAGAAGAATTACCGGGGCTACCTCCACACAGATGTGTAGAATTCCAGATTGATCTCATACCAGGAGCTGCACCTGTAGCCCGATCTCCATATAGACTTGCACCTTCAGAAATGCAAGAATTACACGACCAGTTGCAAGAATTATCGGACCGTGGATTTATTCGTCCCAGTTTTTCACCTTAGGGTGCTCCTATTCTGTTCGTCAAGAAGAAGGATGGATCTATGAGAATGTACATAGATTACCGAGAATTAAACAAATTAACGATCAAGAATCGGTACCCATTACCGAGGATTGATGATTTGTTTGATCAATTGCAAGGATCAAGTGTTTATTCTAAGATTGATCTACGCTTCGGATATCATCAGCTGAGAGTGAAGGAAGACGATGTTCCTAAAACCGCGTTCAGAACCCGTTACGGTCACTATGAGTTTCTAGCCATGCCTTTTGGATTAACTAATGCTCCAGCAGTATTCATGGATCTAATGAATCACATCTGTAGACCGTATTTAGACAAATTTGTCATTGTTTTTATTGACGACATATTGATTTACTCGAAGAACAAGGAAGAACATGAGCAACACTTAAGACTGGTACTAGAGATACTCAAGAAAGAAGAATTGTACGCAAAATTTTCGAAGTGTGATTTCTGGTTACAAGAAGTACAATTTTTGGGCCATGTTGTCAGTAAACATGGAATTAAAGTTGACCCTGCCAAGATCGAAGCCATTAGTAAATGGGAAACACCGAATACTCCAACACAAATCCGCCAATTCTTAGGTCTTGCTGGTTACTACCGAAGATTCATTCAAGATTTCTCTAGAATAGCCAAACCCTTACCTGCATTGACTCAAAAGGGAAAGAAGTATGATTGGTCCACGGAACAGGAATCCTCATTCCAATTATTAAAGAAGAAGTTAACGTCTGCACCCATTTTGCCATTACCGGAAGGAAATGATGATTTCGTGAACTATTGTGACGCTTCTCGCCAAGGTTTAGGATGTGTATTAATGCAACGCACAAAGGTTATCGCATATGCCTCACGACAACTAAAAATTCATGAAAAGAACTATACGACGCACGATTTGGAACTTGGAGCAGTAGTTTTTGCACTCAAAATATGGAGACACTATCTATATGGCACCAAGTGTACAGTGTACACTGACCATAAGAGTCTTCAGCATATTTTTGATCAAAAACAACTCAATATGAGGCAACGTCACTGGGTAGAGTTGTTAAACTATTACGATTGTGAAATCTGTTAGCACCCCGGAAAGGCTAATGTTGTAGCCGATGCCCTAAGTCGAAAAGAAAGAGTAAAACCTCTTAGGGTCCGAGCTTTGAACATTACAATTCGTACTGATCTCACAAAGCAAATTCAAGCAGCACAGTTAGAAGCTTTAAAAGAAGAAAACGAAAAAGGCGAAATGAGCAAAGGGTTAGAAAAACAACTTGAAGTAAAAGCTGATGGAACCCTGTGTTTTGCTGGTAGGATATGGGTACCAAAACATGGTAACCTAAGGCAACTAGTACTGGATGAAGCACACAAAACGAGGTACTCAGTTCACCCAGGAAATGGAAAAATGTACCACGATCTCAAGAAGTTCTATTGGTGGCCTAATATGAAGACAGAAATTGCTACTTATGTAAGCAAATGTTTGACGTGTGCAAAGGTCAAAGCTGAGCACCAAAAGCCGTCAGGATTACTTCAACAACCAGAAATTCCGCAGTGGAAATGGGAAAGAATAACCATGGATTTCATTACGAAATTGCCAAGGACTGCAAGTAGTCATGATACTATTTGGGTGATAGTTGATCGTCTAACTAAATCAGCTCACTTTCTACCAATAAAGGAGACAGACAGTATGGAAAAATTAGCACGCCTATATTTGAAGGAAGTAGTTTCCAGGCATGGTGTACCCATCTCTATCATATCTGATCGCGACACCCGATTCACGTCACGTTTTTGGCAGTCATTACAAAAAGCATTGGGAACTCGATTAGATATGAGCACCGCTTATCACCCACAGACAGATGGTCAAAGTGAAAGAACAATACAAACATTGGAAGACATGTTACAGGCATGCGTGATTGACTTTGGAACCAGTTGGGATCGACACTTACCGTTGGCAGAATTTTCATACAATAATAGCTATCATACGAGCATCAACGCAGCGCCATTTGAAGCACTTTATGGTAGAAAGTGCAGATCTCCTATCTGTTGGAGTGAAGTAGGAGAAAGACAACTTACTAGACCAGAAATTATTCATGAAACCACCGACAAGATCATTCAAATAAAACAGCGATTGAAAACGGCCATGAGTCGCCAAAAGAGTTATGCTGATGTAAGAAGAAAACCGCTAGAATTTCAAGTGGGCGACAAAGTCATGTTGAAAGTGTCACCCTGGAAAGGCGTTGTACGATTCGGTAAACGAGGAAAGCTAAGTCCTAGGTACGTAGGACCCTTTGAAATCACCGAAAGAATTGGAATAGTTACTTATCGATTAAAGCTACCGCAAGAACTTAGTAGTGTTCACAACACATTTCACGTGTCAAATTTGAAGAAATGTGTAGCTGAAGAGGATGTCGTAATTCCTCTTGACGAAATACGAATCAATGATAAACTCCATTTTATCGAAGAACCTGTTGAAATCATGGATCGTGAGGTCAAACAATTAAAACAAAGCAAAATACCGATAGTTAGGGTTCGTTGGAACGCTAGACGAGGACCCGAGTTTACTTGGGAACGTGAGGATCAAATGAAGCAAAAGTATCCACATTTGTTCACTGATATCGCTCATAAAACAGGTACTACTCAAAATTTCGGGACGAAATTTTCTTTAACAGGGAGGTACTGTAATGACTCGGAAAATTTCAACTTATTTAAACCAATTCTCTATACGATTTATTATTTTGACACGTTAAACAAAGTCTGTTACATTGAGTCTCAAAAATTTTAGAACTATTTCATATATAAAATTACCTTTGACTACTCTCGACGATTCATGAACAATTATATGTATGTATATATATATATATATATATATATATATATATGTATATATATATATATATGTATATATATATATATGTATATATATATATATATATATGTATATATATATATATATGTATATATTATAAGATGTACAAGTAAAAACGACTTTCCTACAGTAAAACACTATTTACTACAGTAAAAATGAATTTGCTACAGTAACACTATTTGCTACAGTAAAACACTATTTGCTACAGTAAACACTATTTGATGTCGACGAACTAGCAAACAAAACGGGAAAGGCGGCCATGCGATCGCATGGCAAAAATACTGAAAACTCATGCGATCGCATGAGCTACAGTAAATCGAAAAGTATTATAAATACGCCAGTTTTCTCAACGATTTTCTTCACAAACTCTTTTCCTTATTCTGTAAGTTATTTATATTTATATTATAATTATAATTTTATATTTAAGTTTAATAATAATAAGGTATATACGAGGGTGTTTTTAATTCGGGTTTCAAACCGCTTTAAGCTAAGGAAATATTGGGTATTGTTCGGGGTATTGTTCTTGAATCCAAGACCAACCATACAGTCGTCTACCATCATTACGTCTACGCAATTTGCCTACAATATTGAGTCTCAATATTGAACTGTGAGTTTATAGATCCCTTTTTAAATACTTTAAATATTTTTGGGCTGAGAATACATGCAATTTATTTTAAACGCAATAAGACACAAGTACATACTAAATTCTACACTGAGTTAAACCGAAAATCCCTTAGCTTTGGTAACTAGTAGCTGCCAGTACATATGATATGGACTGGTGGGCGCGAATAATTGTATTTGGATCCATAGGGCTTGACATCCCCGTCCGAGCTAGAGCGCTAGCCTTTTAACGGACGTATGTTATTTGAGTTTAAGACACGTTGGTTTGCGTGTATTAAAATGAATGGGGTAATTATCACTATAGCGTTAAGTTTAGTTACCAGGGTGCTCTGTTACGTAGAATCTATTGATAAACTTTTGATGAAATCTTGTGGTCTATCTTTATATATGTTTATGACTCGAGAAATTAAACCTATAACTCACCAACATTCGTGTTGACTTTTTAGTACATTTTATTCTCAGGTCCTTAGAATGCTTCCTCTGTGATGTGCTTGTTGCCTGCATGGAGTCTCTCATGCTTTGTACAAAGTTTATTGCATTCAAAATAAAACTGCGTTGTGTAATAAATAATTGGACTGTGATGTCAACCTGTAAATTAAAGACTTATGTATTTTGAGGTTTTGCTTATACCTAAGCACTCGCCAATATGTTTATAACTTTCTATGTTTAGAAAGTCACTTATTTTAATGAATGCAATATTTTATCAAAACGTATCATATAGAGGTCAAAACCTCACTGTGGAATCAATGATTAACGTGCCGCGTCAATAGCGATTTTGACGGGTCGTTACACCTTCTTCTGATTGTGAAATGGGTTATAGAAACCTGGTTGCTTTGGTTTGGTACAGTTTCTCTTGAAATGTCCCAATTCGTTACAATTGAAGCACCTAACTTTGTTCATGTCGAACCCGAACTTAGTGTTCTTGGACACGTCCAAATTCTTCTCACTAGTCTTCTGAAGATATATCTTTGCCCTGCGAATAACACTCCCCATAGCCCAGAGAATTTCCATCTTCTCCATTTCATTTTCATCGATCTGATCATAATCCTCTTGTTCCAAATGACTGTTACCGATACGTCCACTCAGTAAATCATTATACGAGTTCACAATCATAGCAGCCAACGCCATATCCTCTTCATTCCCTTGAATAGTACGCAAACGAATGTTCCCGGTCTGCAATACCTCGGTGGTCTCATTCTTGCATGATGTAGTCTTTGGAAGAATACTTAGTCGAGCTAGAGTGACACCCGTAGACGTCTGATTCTGAGTGTTAGAAGTGAAAGCCGTCTGTAGAGGTGCGTGTTTCTTGGCTGTTGAATTTATTGCTGGAGCTTTGTAAACAACTGGATTTTGTATTACTTCTAATCTCTTCAACCTCTCCTGCAAATCTAGTTCCTTTGCTTGAAGCTTTGTTACAAAACTGCTGAACGAGTTATCATAGATTGCACAAGTCTTCTCAATCTCCTTCACAAGAGGATCCCATTTGATAGGTAACCCCTCATGAAAGCACTGGATGATTTTCTTATTTGGGAAAGTAATATCAGATCGTCTCAGCTCGGTCATCAAATGACAAAACCTAGCAACAACAGCATCCAAGGATTCATCAGGCTGAACCGCAAAATTCTTCCACTCCTTCTTGAGAACTTTACCTTTAGTTTTCCGATATTTAGCACTTCCCTCAACACCACTCTCAATGGAATTCCACATTGAATAAGCTGTCAGATGAGTCTCGAATTGATGAAATATATCCTTTGTCAGAGCATGAGTTAGATGACTGTAGGTTTTGCATTCTAAGTTATAGTCCTCTCGTTCAACAGCATTTAGCTCCATGGGAGTCTTTGGTTCACCATGATCCTTAAGTGGGAAAGTATATTCAACTTTCAAGAAGTTATACAGACGTGAATCTATCCCATTTAACGAAATTAAGAACCTAGGTTTCCATTCAGCAAAGTCATCAAGTGATTCTAGCCTAGGTACCCGATACACACTACCTATCTCATTCTCAGTCTTAAGCAAATGATGTAAACCTGACGATGAAGAACCAACTAGAACTGATTCCCTTTCTGAACCATCAAACTGATCAAACATTGTAACCATACGGTTGCAATACACGGATGCAGATAAGAGCACGATTGCAAAACACGGTTTCAGAAAATAACACGGATGCAAGGTTCACAAGGTTGAAAAAACACGGTCACATAAAGTACGGTTTCAAATTGTAACCGGGCGGTTGAGTGTGTAACCGGACGGGTACAGGGTGTATCCGTATGGTTTGAGATCGACACGGTTGTAAATGGATGGTTAAAGGAAGCACGGATGCAGGTATGTATCCGTGCGGTTGTAGTATCCGCACGGTTGCATTGTGTAACCGTGCGGTTGTGTTCTTGAATGGATCTGGGCAGTGAACAACCTGAAAAATAGGGTTTTGGGTTGGATGGGATCTAGCACTCAATCTGGATCAAAAAGTTTAAGTTTTTCACGTTCAAAACATTAAAACCGACCTTATTAACGTTTTAGATTAACAAAAACATGATCAAACACGTGAAAGTTTTAAGATTTATGGATTTTTCAACAAAACCCCCAAAACCCAAAACTTGACCAACCAAATTCAGCGACTTTGATAAAAACCGATCGTTCAATCATGTACACAAGCTCTGATACCACTTGTAGGACCATGTAAACAGGATTAAACGACCTAATCAACTATATCGAGTGCGAAAAATCTCGATATAGGGTTTTCTACTCAAAACACACAATTATACTTTGATCTTTAGATATAGAACGACTTTAGGGTGTTAAAGATCGACCTAGATGAATGCTAGATGACCAGAGAATCGGTTTGGACGTTTTTGTGCGGCTAGGATCGTTAACCTAATCATGAAATCGATGTTCTCTTTATATATACACAGCGTGTACAACCGTACGGTTGCACCCCTGCAACCGTTCGGTTGCACTGTGTATCCGTACGGATGTATACTGCATCCGTAAAGTTGCATTCCACAGGATAATATTAGACGTTTACGCATTCCAACTTGATCGTAATGAACCTGGGGACTATAATGCACCAACACAAAACAGAGTAAACATCATCAATGATATAGCTTATTCAAAGCGAAATAAACATCAATGAAACTTATTTAAAACGAAGCAAACATCATGAAGTTGTAGAAAACAAAACAAACATAAAGCCTATGATAACTCAGGCTCTTAAAACTCCAAATCTCTAACATCATCAATGAGATAGCTAATTTTATGCATACTAAAACAGCTTATTACTAAAACCCTCCTCGTCAGTGCTTATCAGCTTCATCGATTGAGGTTAGGAATGGCAATGGATCGGATATGGATCGGGTGATGCCGTATCCATATCCATATCCATTTAGTTTTTGTTCATCCATATCCATATCCATTTAATTTCATGTCATCCATCCATATCCATATCCAATGGATTAAGCGGGTTAATGGATATCCATTGGATATTCAAATAATGTTATCTTATTTCCTAATATGCGATGAGAACAAAAACGCAGTATAGCAAAAATAAATATAGCATGACATAATTATAATTTATCCACAAGAAAGTGTAATCTTCATCGAAGATAAAATACAATTTATTGAATTTACTATTAAACATAGATTATGAAAAATTGAATATGTAATATGTATGTTTATTTTGTTAGATATATGTATTTTATTATAATATATCATAGTTTTTCATTATAAGGTTGAGAAGTAAAATGTAAATTTAACAGTAAATGAATTTGCAATAGTAGATATGTAAACATATATCTATATTTATGTATTTGTATATGTATTTCGGGTGTAAATGGATATATCCATGGATGAAAATTTTCATCCATATCCATATCCGTATCCATTTAGGTTCATCCATATCCGTATCCATATCCATTTAAGTTCATCCATATCCATCACGAAGCGGGTGGATCGGGTGAATGTCCATCGGATCGAGTGACCATTGCCATCCCTAGTTGAGGTCCCGTTATCGTCATCTTCTGATTGAGAACTTTCCACAATGTACCTAAGACCAAATTATTATTATTATTATTATTATTATTATTATTATTATTATTATTATTATTATTATTATTATTATTATTATTATTATTATTATTATTATTATTATTATTATTATTGTATGTAATATATAATATTGTATATGAGGTTTTACCAAATATATATTTGATTCATATTGATGGCTTACTTTCTACGTTTCTTACGCTCAAAGTGAGTGTTGACAGTATGCTCTCTCTTAGGTGGGTTGGGCGACAAATGCTCGCATTCAGTCGTTTCAGTAAAAGCATCTTCAAATGAAGTTGTAACCACTTGATCTAACTCTATGCATGGGTAAGGCTCTCTCGTTAACGGGTAAGATGGCTGAGCAAATTTTGTTGCAATTGACGCTCTCATAACCCGTGTGTTCGTAATATGTGTTTGACCTTAACTCAAAGGTATGGGTGGTGCTGATCAAGTTGGCTAAAGCAATAGGCAACACCGAAGTTCATGAATCCTATATATATATATATATATATATATATATATATATATATATATATATATATATATATAGAAAAGAAAACTGACTACAAATAGAGTAATAATCTAAAAATGTATGTTAATATAGTCAAATTATATTCTGATTATGTTGTTTGAGTATTTACTTAAGGTCTTTTATTAATATTTCTAATATCAACAGCGATACATACTCATAAGTATTCAGAGTTTGGAAAAAAAAGTAATACATAAACATACCTGATTCATCCCATCCAATAGAGATTGGGCGGTCACATTTACCAACTTCTCAGCCGTCTCATCAAACATGACAATAACAACCTGTGCAGTCTCATCGGTCACATCCATCTGAAGCCTAAATCTGGCATAACGAAAATAACATTGAAATGTTGAGTGTCGCAAGTATGTATTTAGGACTGTGGATAGGTTACCTTGTTCTTGGGAAATCCACAGCTTTTTCACACGACCCACACCAAAAATTTCCCGACTGTCGGGAGACTCCCTTTTTGCACTTGCATATATTGCAAGTTAAGTAGTACCAACCATTTTTAGTCCAGATGTTTTGTATTTTCACTTGCATCTGAAGGTGACAACCTAAAAGTGGTAAAAACTAAGAGTAAATTTCATAGTCTTTGATCAGTGTATAACAGAGGGTACATCTTTTTTTCCCTTGTAGGTGATTGGTTGTAGGTGATAAGTATGATTAGCATTATTATTTATATAAGATGGAAGTAATTATCAGTTTCTTTGAGACATGAATGCAGAGAAAATGAATAGTTTTGTTGATATATGAGTACTTTGATTAACTCTGGAGTTCCAAAAGTTGTAACTGATATTGATATCAGTATAGACATATAGTTACTCAAATCATTATTATTATTTTTTTTAACTGAATGAAATCAATATAGTTACTCAAATCATTATTAGGGTTTTTTCTTTTTTTGAAACAGAATGAAATCAACATATGTGTATTATTTATTAAGTTATATTCATTTACTGCTTGTAGATTGTTATAGGGGTTAATTAGGGGTTAATTTAAGGTTTCACCATTGCTTAATAGGGTGGTTAAAAATCATTATTACTTTCAAGGACTCAATCTTAGGATGTAGGTAGATTGATATCAGTATAGACGTATAGTTACTCAAATCATTATTATTTTTTTAAACTGAATAAAATCAATATAGTTACTCAAATCATTATTAGGGTTTTTTCTTTTTTGAAACAGAATGAAATCAACATATGTGTATTATTTATTAAGTTATATTCATTTACTGCTTGTAGATTGTTATAGGGGTTAATTAGGGGTTAATTTAAGGTTTCACCATTGCTTAATAGGGTGGTTAAAAATCATTATTACTTTCAAGGACTCAATCTTAGGATGTAGGTAGATATAGACGTATAGTTACTCAAATCATTATTATTATTTTTTTAAACTGAATGAAATCAATATAGTTACTCAAATCATTATTAGGGTTTTTTCTTTTTTGAAACAGAATGAAATCAACATATGTGTATTAATTATTAAGTTATATTCATTTACTGCTTGTAGATTGTATAGTTACTCAAATCATTATTAGGGTTTTTTCTTTTTTGAAACAGAATGAAATCAACATATGTGTATTATTTATTAAGTTATATTCATTTACTGCTTGTAGATTGTTATAGGGGTTAATTAGGGGTTAATTTAAGGTTTCACCATTGCTTAATAGGGTGGTTAAAAATCATTATTACTTTCAAGGACTCAATCTTAGGATGTAGGTAGGTTAAAACAATTTTACACTATATACTGTAATGCTTACTCTACAGAGCATAATAATACAACACACTATTCTTTAATACATTTTAGTTCTCCTTTTCTCTTCTTTTATTTTCTTTTCACCAAAATTCTAAAACACAGTGCAAGTGCATATCATGTTCGAAGCTACTCTATCTTGAAATGTTGAAGTAGTTCTATCAAAACTTTTCCTGCAAAATTAATGATAAACACACACAAGGTTATTAGTCCGATAGAAATTGCAATAATTTATATGTGAATTCAAATATTAGCTTTAGCGATATTAAAGAATATAAAGTTTTTCAATCTTTCTACGTAAAAAAATATAGCATGACACACAAAAATCCTCATTTAAAGCAACTCAACTAACAGAATGCCTGATTCCTAGGAGTCATGATAATTTTGTAAAAAAGGTACAAGTACGAATATCCATCCACTGTACGAATATCTATCCACTGTAGTCATTGGTTAAGAGCTCAGACTTTGCAAGACGGCTTGTACATATGAAGATTGTGCAAGTAGAGGTCACGTAATTAAATCATATATTTGTTGGAACACAGGTCCCTTATTAAGAATTCAATAATAACACAAAATTAAATAGAGATGCAAAAATGGTAAAAGAACAAGTGAACCAAAAAATAAACGAACGACTACATTGCTTCTGTTTTTTGTTATTCAAAACAAGTTACAATATGTCTCTTAAATAGTAGAAGAGGATAACAAACTAATATCCACCACATCCTATTTTAACTCCACTAAAACTGAATGTGACTCACGTACAACTAAGTCACCCACATTCCACCAAACTCGGTCAAACATAAACTCACGTATATATCACAATTTCATGTGATATAGTCCCTAACAAATAAACTAATAAACATTCTACCAATTACATGTTACCCAACCTAGTAACAAAACGTGACATATAATATAATAATTAAAATATTAAACTTAAACTTATAATAAACTGATTAACCCAACAATATTATGCTAGATAACTGCACATAATGAGAGTTTCAGTTTTATATTTTCCAACAATGGCTGCAAGGTAATCAGGGTAGCCATTTAAAACATAATTCCAAATATAATCCACAATGAAAACATAAGTACACAAGTTGAGTTATATCTGCTAGTTGGTGTACAATATTTCATCACATACATCAATAAGAATAATGCTTGCATAGGATAAAAATCATACCTGAGCAGAATTACATGGTAAAAAGTGGAGAGCCAAGCCTAATGCTCTCGTAGTTCCCGAACACTGTGTTGTGTAGGCTTGGTTTTCTGAAGAAACAAAAATCAACTAAAATTATAACGAATCATGGCTAATCACAAGAATGTAACATTTTACAAGCCATCAAAAGTGAGCTAAATTTAACATGGCAACAACTAGGTTTACATTCTCCCAATAACACCAAGTACAAGTACAAGACTAAGATGAATGAAGCAGAAATCATCCGACCTGAAAAACGGACATAAAAGTGGAAGCATCTTAAGCACATTTATAGCCAAGCAAATACATGTGAACATATAATGAACCATAAGAGTAAACTTACCAGTATATAATTGTCACAAAACCTTTATGAAGGGAATAGTCTCAATTTTACACGTGAAGAAGCGCAAAGGTACTAAATAATCACATAGAGTTCATAAGAATGCACAATTCATGATTCATTAAGGGTTAGTACCTATTGTTCCTCCCAGTTAATCACACACAAATTTCGTGGTCCCTCTTTCCCATCTACAGGAATAGCAGAAACTGACTCATTCGAATCCTTAGTAGCATCTGCTATGTGTGTGACTACCTAAAACACTCCTGAACAAGCAATGCAGGAGTAAGTGCTACTTTGTATTCATGTATTAAAAAGAAACAATTCCAACTACGCGCATTACTCTCCTAAACAATCTTTATAAGATATTCTTCTTTCAGTTCCTTCTCAAGAACAAACTGACAATAACAAGCCAAATTCACATAATTTGTACCTTCACAGGTTAAACAAGACTACACCAATCATACAACATCTTAGTTCTAAACCCTAACCTTAATCCATTACCTAAATCCATCTAACTTACTCCTCTAGTCTCAATCTAATAACCTTATATTCAAATCTAAACAATACATAAACAAACAGTGATTCGTGAATTTAATAAACACATTTGTACTTAAAAGAAAGCAGCACGTAAATTCATATACATATTACACAATATATACACAAATAAAGTAATGTAATTAACCTAATCATATGTATCTAAAAGATTCAAAAAATGTAAATTATTGATAAAATTTAGTAAAACGAAATTGAAAAACCTGATGGAAGCAATCGGAATGAGATAGTATCTAACCGGAAAACTAACCGGCATAATGAATCGTAGTAACATAACATCGATAACGCAAACTCCGATTGCAACGACGTCAGAGTAGGATTTCCAGGATGCTTGCAAACACTTTAATACAAATGAAGAGACCTGAACGCGATTTTAACATGATCACAACATGCACAAATCCGTAAATTACTAAAGTTACTTGGATAAGCTAATATAATCTCAATATTCAAAGAGTTATAAATTTATACTCGAAGAAACCGGAGCGATTGTTATCGCCGATGATTTGTCAACGCTAAGTGTCTGGTAGTGAAGTGTGGCGGTGCCGTCGATTTTCTGGAGCTTCCAAATGTTAACGAACATCTTGCAATTGGACTTCTAGGGTTTATTATACAAATAGCAATAGCAATAGCAATTGGGGATCAGAGTGAAATGAAAAAAGGGGCCGAGGTGTTCACTTTTTAACTTAGAATTGATATGATATTTTTTTTTATATTCATATAACTAAAATTAAAATTTTAATTTAAAGTTTTAATCATTTATAAATTGTTTAAGATTTCACCCTTGGAAGCGTAAGATTTCACCCTTGGAAGCGTGCACTTTTCTAATTTTTTTTTTTTTTTTTTTTGAAGGCAACCATAAATTTTATATATATATATATATATATATATATATATATATATATATATATATATATATATATAACATAGGTAGAGCTCAATGAGCAAACTACCCAAATCGCAATGTTTACATCATACAAAGCATATACGAACACAACTTTACAACACAGAATTTTATGAAAAAATATTACAAGGATTATGCAACCATCTATTCCAATCGATATCCTTTCCTTTCCATCTCCTCACCACCCACTCGAAGCTTTTGACTTGGATTTCACAAACCGCAACCGGCACGTTCCAACATTTATTTTTGAAAACCTTCTCATTACGATATTTCCACAAAAGATACACGCTTGTCCATATTACCGCTTGCCAAACATCACGACCCACATCCGACCCAAGTGAGCCCGTACTCCCATCAACGAGCGATCTAACAGTTAAGTTTTGAGGTCTTGGAACCGCCCACCAATCGAAGATTTTCGCCCAGACATCACGAGTTTTATCACATGACAAGATGAAGTGGTTGATGTTTTCGATATCATTATCACAAGTAGGACAACGTACCGAATTTAGATCAACTCCCCTCTTATCTAACTCAATTAACACCGGGATCCTTCCTTTTAAAACCCTCCATATAAACACCTCAACTTTCTTGGGAACAAGTGAGTTGCGTATAGTTTCCGAAGAAGAAGAGGAGTTCACATGAAGAATTTTTGAATCAATATGTTCCGCAAGGATCTTGGTTTTGAAGGTACCTGAATTGCACATGTTCCAGCACCAAGAGTCAGGTTTGTCCGACTGTAAGATAACCGAACGCAGCAGCCCCTGAAGCTCCTCTAGTTCACCCTTTGCCCGACCTGAAGGTTCGCGTATCCAGCTCCCATTAAACATCTGTTCTGCACCCGTTCCCAGCACCATATATCCAACCGTAGCCTCCAGGTTTGTTTCCAAATGAGCAAGTCGCTTGAACCTATTTTTAAACTCAACATTCCCAACCCAAAGATCATTCCAAAAAGACGTCGTGTTCCCATTGCCAACCTTCCTGATAAACGAGTTCCTAAAGGAGATTCCAAGCTCATCAATACTAGATCCTGCTTTAATAATATTAGTCCACACCGAATTGTAAGGTATCACATTATTATCAAAGGGACCCAAGAGACCCCCCGAGGACCCATAAATGCTCGATATAACTTTAACCCACAAGGCGTTGGTTTCGGTTTTGAACCTCCACCACCATTTGCCGATTAAAGCTAAGTTTTTGCCTTTTAAAGACCCCAAATTTAACCCTCCTTTTCTCGAAAGGAAGGAGGGTTTCCTCCCATTTGACCCATGATATTTTATGATTTGAACCCGACCCGCCCAAAAAAAATACGTCTTACACTCTCAAGTTTTTTTACCACACACGGCGGGGCACGGAAGAGCGAGAAGTAGTACAACGGGAGGCTATTCAACACTGATTTAACAAGGGTCAAGCGTCTACCGTATGACACCGTACGTGCTTTCCAATCCGAGAGTCTTTTAGAGAACTTATCCAAAACCGGGTTCCAACTTTCAAGTTTATTCATTTTACCACCAACCGGAAGGCCAAGGTAAGTGAAAGGAAAGGAGCCGGACTTGCACCCAAATAAAGAAGCCATGTTATTTATTTCAGCTTCCTCAATCCCAACTCCGTACAATGTGCTTTTAAGATAGTTGACTTTTAGTCCCGAGGAGAGCTCAAAGCATTTTAGGAGTTTGAAAAGGTTACGAAGGTTTAGTATGCTCCATTCCCCAAAAAAGATCGTGTCGTCCGCATATTGAAGGTGTGAGATATGGATTTTCTTGGAGCCAATTTCAACACCTAAAAATCTTTTAGTAAGGACTGCACGTTTGGTTAAAATGTTTAATCCTTCGGCCGCGATTATGAAAAGGAACGGTGACAACGGGTCTCCTTGTCGAACCCCTCTTTCTAAATTAAATTCACTCGTGGGTGAGCCATTAACAAGAATCGAGACCGAGGCTGACTTGAGACAAGAAAGGATCCAACCTCTCCATTTGGATCCAAACCCCATTATTTCCATGATCTCCATTAAGTAATCCCAATTCAAGCAATCAAACGTCTTCTCAAAGTCAACTTTGAAAATTAAACTCTTTAACCGGTTATGCTTTAAGAAGTTCAAAGTTTCATTCGCAATCAAGGCTCCATTAAGAATATTCCTACCTTTTATGAACGCACTTTGCTCGAAACCTACAAGGTTTGGGATAACCTTTCCAAGTCTATTAGAGAGTAGCTTCGTGATGATTTTGTAGTAACTCCCAATTAGACTAATAGGTCGATAATCATTAAGCGCCGATGGGTCTTGCCTTTTGGGTACTAAGGTGATGAACGAAGCGTTGCATCCGTTTGATATCCTACCCGAACTCCAAAACTCCTCTATAGCTTGCATTAAATCAACTTTGATGTCTTGCCAATATTTTTTATAAAACCGCAAGTTGAACCCGTCTGGACCGGGTGCTTTCGTACTCCCACAACCTTTAATTGCATCCCAGACTTCGTTTTCAGTGAAGACAGATTCCAGCATGTTGGCATTCTCATGCGAAATATGTAACAGATCAGGGCAGGTAATAGCTTGTGCAGGCCCATCAGAGTTAAACTGGCCTGGCCCAACAGCCCCTTGATCTTGCAGACTAACGGGAACAGTAAACAGGCCAGCAGTGTCGGCTGTTACAGGCCCACCAGAAAGTCCAGGCCCACCATTAGATGCCATGGTAACACGAAAGGCGGCTCCTGAACCAGCAGGTCTGTTGCGAAGCAGAAGGTAAGGTCTACAGGCCTGATTCGAACTAAATATCTTCTTAAAGTGGTCATGAATATTTTCTTTGATTTCCTTCGGATTTTCACACCAATGACCATTAATTAGTAATCCCCTAATATTGTTTTTATTGAGTTTTCGCCGTATGGTTGAGTGAAAATATTTGGAGTTCTCGTCCCCATCAAGTATCCAACGGACCCTTGCCTTTTGCCTTAACATTCCCACTTTGATTTTTTCTTTTGCTAGCCACTTCTTACGGGACTCCAACCAACACATTCGATCATTTTCGGAAAGGGTACCACTTTCCGCCTTTAATTCCCAATTATGGGTAATATTTTTCAATGTCAATATCTCTTCGTCAAGTTTACCAAATTCCTTTTTACTCCACCCTCTTAGCTCGGTTTTCACATTTTTGAGTTTATCACGGAAGATGCAATCTTTCCTAAATCCACTAACCTCCTTATTCCAACCCTCGGAAATAACACTATCAATGCCATCTCTATTTAACCACTCATCAAAAATTTTGAAAGGTTTCGGGCCAAAGTCTACAATACCATCCCGAAGGAGCAAGGGGCAATGATCCGATTCCTTTCTATCAAGGACATTGATTGCAAGGTCTTTCCACAAATTGATAAAATTATCCGATACAAGAAAACGATCTAACTTGCTAAACTTGGTACCGTCATCACTAATACGCGTGAATTTCCTACCGTTGATAGGAATCTCGATTAAGTTATTTCTCACAATGAATTCGTTGAATCTTCTTGCACGGGCTTCATGGAATACACAATTGACTCTATCCGAACCGGTTCGTACCTCATTAAAATCCCCACATAAAACCCAACCCGAATCAACCCCCGCCATCAATTTATTAAGATCATCCCACATTTTCTTCTTGTCAACATCATTATGCAGTCCATATACATTTACAAGGATCATGTCATGACCCGACCCAACCCAATTACCCCTAATTGCTAAGAAGAAGTCTCCTCCAACTACACAATTAACCTTAAAGCAATTTATATCCCAAACAATTAACATGCCACCCAAGTAACCCACAGCATCTTTTTGAACGTATCCTACATCGCTATGCCCCCATAATTGATGTACCCAAAAATCATTTAGGTTCCTACACTTAGTTTCTTGAAACACCGCAATATCCGGCTTCTCACTAAAACATAACTCTTTAACCCAGCTGAATTTCCCCGCAACCCCAAACCCACGAACATTTAATGATAAAATCTTCATTAATGAAAAAATAACAGACGAAGAGGATGGGAAACAAACTTACTGATGATTAGGCCAAACTAGCCCAATGTCATCCCCAAACTCCCTTAGTTCGACTTCATTAATCGACCCACCAATTGAGATACCTTGACCTTGACTTTTACTTGATTTTCTCGATTTACTTCTCATCAGTTTAGGATTCGCCCTTCCATTCTTGCAATTCTTACAATTGGATTTACCTTTGGAGACCTTGCCGCCATTACGAGCCAATCTCTTTAATTTCATGATTCTCGAGGATGTCTTCCAATTACCGATCGTACTCCAGTGGCACTCACTACAAATTGAAACATCAGACGACTTCACAGTTTGTCTAGGGTTAGGTTTCCTTCCCATGAATTTATTTTTCACGACATTAATCGTATCTCCTATATTTGAATCATCAGTTGATTTTAGGCCCAACTTATTAACATCATCACTTTCCTTAAACACATGCGTGTTATTTTTTCCTTTTAGGCCCAACACGCTTGTTTCTTTATCCATACCCCTTGGGCTCATTCCATCATAAATTGGGCCTGTTACCTCTTCTAGCCCAAGATGTTCACTAGTACCTGTATTTGGGTGTTGACTCTCTACATTCTTGGAACCATACAACAGATTATCATAATCAATATTGCCTCCACGCTTGTCATCATTAGTCTTTTGGGAATTCGGGTTAATTTCAAAATTATCATGCGTTTCTTTAACTATCTCCTCTTTTTCTTCAAATATTTTCCCAATTCCATAGCAGCCAGACTCTTGATCTTCCTCCCCCAACGTATCCTTAGCGCAGTTTTCAAGGTTTTCACCGGTCGGTTTGAAACCCGGAATTCGAACAGATTCCGGGCAATCACTCTCGTCTGAATCAGTGAAAGAATCTGAACCATTATCATCATGTTCGTCGTTTTCCTGATCAAAATCCTTATCATTCTCCTGACCATAATCCTCATCTGAGGAATAATCCTCAGAGCTTATCGAATCCGAGTCACCATTTGAACATTCAGACCTCTCTTCTTCAGTAACATAAATAAAATAAGAACTACCTTTATGTTGAAGTTCCAGATAATCCGTGACTTTTGCTGGTTCGAATAGTTTGACATATACCTTACCAAACTCCAGGCTTTTTGATTTGTTAATATCACAGTTGTATAATTCATATACAACGCCCCACCACTCCGCGATCGCCATGAAGGTATTATCATTCCAGCAATAGGGTGGTACACCCCGAATTTTAAGCCAAGTCATCCTATTTTTGGCCACGCCATAGGATCCCACCTACGAACCTTGTTTACCCAGCGTTTTAGAGGGTGATTTGCACGATTGACCATATCCAAAACAGCATCCTCAGAACTAAATATAATCAATACACTTAGGCCCCCTAGGAGTTTAATGTGAACATCCAAGAACCCTTCCTCCAAGCAAATGGATTCAAGGTTTTTAAGGACATTATCATTGATCGAATCACCAACCACTGCATACCTTAGGCTCTCCTTGTTGTAATCTTCATCACCAATGGTCACGGTCTTCTTCTTTTGTTTGCCTTCTTCACACGTTGTTGAAGGGTTTTCGCCCCAATTTCTTTTGGTGTTGAGTTTGAATCTGAGATCTTCTTTATTGCTATTAAATTTATCACGCAGGTCTTCTTTCTTGTCGCTAATTACTTCATCAAACCTTCTTCCATCCCGATAGCATTGATTGAAAATCTTCCCATCAGACTTCTGGTTTTTTGCCTTGTTATCAACCTCTACAACCTTAGGTTTTCGGGTTGTAGCCTTGAACACTTTGATAGGTTTCTCACCAAATTTGATGGATTCTAGTCGACTTAACATGCTGTTAGGATCTGAAACATCAGCAAAATGTACGAATGCAAATTTTTCCCCACCCTTGAGACAATGACCAGCTACGTAAATATCTCTAACCGAGCCATAAGGCTTGAAAATCTTCCAAAGATCGACCACTTTGTAATCACTCGGAAAGTTGAAGAACATATACGATGTCAGATCGTTTCTGCTTGACCACTTGAACCCTTGTTTGAAGCCTCCGCCGTTGTAGCCACCCTGAGCTCTAGCCGTCCCTGCCCTCACTCTCTCTCTATTTTCTCTCTCACACATGTTGTCGGCTGCGCTATATTTGGAAGCGTGTACTTAGCGTGTACTTTTCTCTCTCTATTTTCTCTCTAGCGTGCACTTTTCTATTAACAAAGATAAAACGCTTGGAAGCGTGTACTTTTCCATTAACAAAATAAAACTCCATATTAATATTAACATTTTAACACAACTACAAGCGTGTACTTTTTTAATAAGACTTCGTGCTTGTAATCGTGTACTTTCACTTAAGAAAAGTGATATTAATGTCACAATTAAGAGCGTGAAGTTTTCTATAATATATAATATTATTACTAACGATTCACCACAATTGAAAACGTGAAGAAAATATATATTTGATCACATTTAAAAGCATGAGGAAAAGTTAATCACACTTATATAGGTGAAGTTTTATTTTCTACAATTATAAATGTGTTTATTTTTTAAATTTCTTTCGGTCATCACACTTATAAATGTTTAATTTTCTTACACGTTTATGATTGTGAAAAAGTTGAGAATTTTTTCGCACTTGCATAAGGCGTGAAGAAAAAACCGTGACTAATATACAAATTTGTTGTAGTGTAAGTTTCAGCTAAAGTTGTATGATTTCATAGTTCTATAGCACTAATATCTTGCAAGTTAATTTGTTTCAGTTCAATAGTTAAACACTGGTTGTCCAACAAATCATACCTTAACTGCTTACATGAGAAATTGAGAGTAACTGTTTCGGTTTCAAAAGCTGCATTCAGAATTTTACAAGTTGAGTCAATAGTACTAAATTATATATGTCTAATAATAATGCTCGTTCTTCTAAGTTGCTCCATTATAACGAATACAGGTTGGTTCCATTGTCGAAAGCCATGCATGACCTCAAGATCAAGACTAAAATATCATGGTGGAGTAGACGGCATTGCAGAATATATAGCTTTAAACATTAACAATTGATCAAAGCAACTTTTGAGTATTTGTATGGAAAGCACTTCAAGATATGAAGTTAATGGTCGATGCCAAAGAATGTGAACTAGGTTCCATTGTCAAATCACTACAGAAATTAACGGCTTTAGCGGCACAAAATGTATTTAGAGCGATTTTGCATCACTAAAGGTTTCATCACTAAAGGTGCGCGCTAAAGCCTCTTCGATCCGTTTAATATTTTGAGACGTTATGTGACACTGCTATTTATTTTTTTATACGTATACGTGGCGGAAGCATTTAATAATTAATTACCATTTACACTAACCAGTGTCACGCGACAACATACAAAATACATATTCTAAACGAAAGAGACGTAAATGTATGATGTTTACAAAAGAACACATTTTAACTAATTAAAATCACATCAGAGTTGACTCCTGTCAAACATAACATTCACAAGCCCGTCTTCTCCCCAAAATGCATCATTTACAAAAGCTAACAACCTGCATGGAGGAGATGGAGGGGAATTAGCACGAAGCTAAGTGAGTACAACTAACTACAGGCAATAGTATACAAGAACCGTCATACTAATCATGTCACAAAATCTAACACACACACATCACCCAAGTGCCGTCTACAGAGACTCTGGCGGCTCGGCCAAACCATTAACCACCAGCTGATCGGACTGGGGCTTACCAGAAGTTCCTCCACCACCGTGTGTATATATATAATTCACACGCGACGGACGCGTCATTCACATATATATATACACCTCGATTGTCTAGGCTACCACATGAGGAACCCAACCCGCAGGTTGATCTCTCCTACCGAGGCTACCACGCAATAGGGACGCACTGGGCTCCAACAGACAAGCATCAACTAACATATAGTCATCACAACGTACTAACTATACACAACAATAAGTATATCTAACAAGCATGGCAATCATAATATAACATGCTACTCTATATTATATTCTCCAGTTAGTCTCACTCACCAATTACCAGCAACTAGCTCAGATAATCTACTACTGAGCGGCTTCCTTATCCTTATCACCTGAACATAAGGCAAACCAAGTTAGTTACTGTCCATTAACATCAAATAACACACTACAGAAATTTTTGTATCAAAAAGCGTCCGCTAAAATTTTTTGCTTAACACATGCACTTTCAAAATTTACATCCTGATCATCAAAATACAAAAGGGCAGCATAACGGCTAAATATCAACACTTAGTAAAAATATTTCACTGCCAAAGACACTCGATCGACTGTCAGAGACAGTTGGCCGACTGTCTACACTCACTCGGCCAATTGTCTAGTCACTCGGTCGATGCTCTCTCCCAGACACACTCGGCCGTGAGTCATACACACTCGGTCGATAGTCTAGTCGGTCGGTTGAGTGTCAGGAGACACTCGGCCGACTGTGTTTATCTGCAGAAGTTGAAGACAAAGTGATGGGTTTCACCCAAATTGTGACAACCCGGAAATTTCTGACCAAATTTAAACTTTATCTTTATATTATTCCGACACGATAAGCAAAGTTTGTTAAGTTGAATCTCAAGAAGTGTAAACTGTATTCATACATTCATTTAACCTTGACCAAACCCTGACGATTCACGAACCATTATAATTGGATTGGAAAATATACGTATATATATATATATATATATATATATATATATATATTTTACAAAAATATAATATTAACTTAGTTAAAAAAAACGTCCTGATTTAAAATAATATATTTTGATAAACAACGAGTCACTGATTTATAGAAGTAAATGACCACAACGCTCAATTTTATAAGTTACATTTTTTATAAGGTAATTTATTGATGAGTAAGTCAAATTATTAATAAGGGTACACGTCGCGTAACGTAAAAAGCTAGTTTTCTAAACGTACGAAAGTACGTTCGAAAAACCGAAAGTGGTACACGAGTCGAGTATCAACGTACGAGTCAACGGACCTAAAATTACAAGTCAACTATGCACATGAATATAATATAATATATATATAATTAATATAAATTATATATATATTATATATATATATATATATAATAATATGTCGACAAACAAGAAAACAAAAAAATTGTGAGCTGGATTTTGGGGCCATGCTACCGCATGAGAAATAAGCATAAAACTCATGAGATCACATCGCAGTCAGAATTCAGAAACATTCTATAAATTGGCCAGTTTGCTCAACACACACAGACATATATTCATTTTTACTCCGTATTTATTATTATTATTATTATTATTATTATTATTATTATTATTATTATTATTATTATTATTATTATTATTATTATTATTAAGATTAATATTATTATTAATCTTATTATTATTAGTAGTATTAATATTATACATAAAATACTACGACGAGGTCTTGAGCGTGTCACTTTCAAAATGGGTTTTCAAGCGGGATAGAGCTAAGGAAATTATGGGTAATGTTCGGGGGTATATTTATGAATCAAACCTAGTGTTTATCATCTTCGTTACGTCTACGTACTTTCCTACAATATTGAATCTCAATATTGATACGTAAGCACTCATATTTTATCTTTTATATATTAATTGTGTATCCATGTCTAGTGCTCGAGTATATATATTTATACATACGTGTATGCTAAATTTTGTCGTTAAACAGTTTATAATAGATCACGAATTAAATACATATATTACTGGTAAAAGGTATATGACATACATGTTTTTGGAAAGCTGGCGAAAAATCAATAACTTTTCATTTAGATACCGAATAGTTTCGATGAATGGATTAAAAGATATGGTCAACTGAATTATAATTGACGTTAATTGGAATTGCTTTTGAATCTTCAATTAATATTTAAACAACTTGTTTGTAAGATTGATAAATTGGATTTTTGAATATTACCAACCGAGTAAATGAATCCTTATATAAGGTACGTCTTGTTTTGTTGAACTATTGTCAAAATTGACTTTTCGAAATGACTTTGGATAACTTTTGTATGTCGATCTCAAGCATTAGGATTGTGATACACTATGACCTGACCTAGCTTGATAAACATTTATTGACCAACATATGTTCTCTAGGTTGAGATCTACGGTTATTTGGTAATCCGAGTTTCGGTCACATTTTGGTGAACGACTTTATATGCTGCTAAAGTGAGTTTCATTTGCTCCCTTTTTAATTGCTTTTGAAATCTATATTTTTGGGCTGAGAATACATGCAATTTATTTTAAACGCAATGGATACAAGTACATATTAAATTCTACACTGAGTTTAAACCAAAAATCTCTTAGCTTTGGTAACTAGTAACTGCCCGTTATAAGAACTGGTGGGCGCGAGTAGTAGTATATGGATCCATAGGGCTTGATATCCCCGTCCGAGCTAGAGCACTTGTAGTGACCCTAACTTTTCCATGTTTATATATATTAATTGAGATTGATGTTTACATGATTAAATGTTTCCAACATGTTAAGCAATCAAACTTGTTAAGACTTGATTAATTGAAATAGGTTTCATATAGACAATTGACCACCCAAGTTGACCGGTGATTCACGAACGTTAAAACTTGTAAAAAAAAAAAAAAAACTATATGATGACATATATATGGTTATATATATAGTTAACATGATATTATGATAAGTAAACATATCATTAATTATATTAACAATGAACTACATATGTAAAAACAAGACTACTAACTTAATGATTTTGAAACGAGACATATATGTAACGTTTATCGTTGTAACGACATTTAATGTATATATATCATATTAAGAGATATTCGTACATCATAATATCATGATAATATAATAATTTAAAATCTCTTTTGATATTATAAACATTGGGTTAACAACATTTAACAAGATCGTTAACCTAAAGGTTTCAAAACAACACTTACATGTAACGACTAACGATGACTTAACGACTCAGTTAAAATGTATACACATGTAGTGTTTTAATATGTATTTATACACTTTTGAAAGACTTCAATACACTTATCAAAATACTTCTACTTAACAAAAATGCTTACAATTACATTCTCATTCAGTTTCATCAACAATTCTACTCGTATGCACCCGTATTCGTACTCGTACAATACACAGCTTTTAGATGTATGTACTATTGGTATATACACTCCAATGATCAGCTCTTAGCAGCCCATGTGAGTCACCTAACACATGTGGGAACCATCATTTGGCAACTAGCATGAAATATCTCGTAAGATTACAAAGATATGAGTAATCATTCATGACTTATTTACATGAAAACAAAATTACATATCCTTTATATCTAATCCATACACCAACGACCAAAAACACCTACAAACACTTTCATTCTTCAATTTTCTTCATCTAATTGAACTCTCTCAAGTTCTATCTTCAAGTTCTAAGTGTTCTTCATAAATTCCAAAAGTTCTAGTTTCATAAAATCAAGAATACTTTCAAGTTTGCTAGCTCACTTCCAATCTTGTAAGGTGATCATCCAACCTCAAGAAATCTTTGTTTCTTACAGTAGGTTATCATTCTAATACAAGGTAATAATCATATTCAAACTTTGGTTCAATTTCTATAACTATAACAATCTTATTTCAAGTGATGATCTTACTTGAACTTGTTTTCGTGTCATGATTTTGCTTCAAGAACTTTGAGCCATCCAAGGATCCATTGAAGCTAGATCCATTTCTCTCTTTTCCAGTAGGTTCATCCAAGGAACTTAAGGTAGTAATGATGTTCATAACATCATTCGATTCATACATATAAAGCTATCTTATTCGAAGGTTTAAACTTGTAATCACTAGAACATAGTTTAGTTAATTCTAAACTTGTTCGCAAACAAAAGTTAATCCTTCTAACTTGACTTTTAAAATCAACTAAACACATGTTCTATATCTATATGATATGCTAACTTAATGATTTAAAACCTGGAAACACGAAAAACACCGTAAAACCGGATTTACGCCGTCGTAGTAACACCGCGGGCTGTTTTGGGTTAGTTAATTAAAAACTATGATAAACTTTGATTTAAAAGTTGTTATTCTGAGAAAATGATTTTTATTATGAACATGAAACTATATCCAAAAATTATGGTTAAACTCAAAGTGGAAGTATGTTTTCTAAAATGGTCATCTAGACGTCGTTCTTTCGACTGAAATGACTACCTTTACAAAAACGACTTGTAACTTATTTTTCCAACTAGAAACCTATACTTTTTTTGTTTAGATTCATAAAATAGAGTTCAATATGAAACCATAGCAATTTGATTCACTCAAAACGGATTTAAAATGAAGAAGTTATGGGTAAAACAAGATTGGATAATTTTTCTCATTTTAGCTACGTGAAAATTGGTAACAAATCTATTCCAACCATAACTTAATCAACTTGTATTATATATTATGTAATCTTGAGATACCATAGACACGTATACAATGTTTCGACCTATCATGTCGACACATCTATATATATTTCGGAACAACCATAGACACTCTATATGTGAATGTTGGAGTTAGCTATACAGGGTTGAGGTTGATTCCAAAATATATATAGTTTGAGTCGTGATCAATACTGAGATACGTATACACTGGGTCGTGGATTGATTCAAGATAATATTTATCGATTTATTTCTGTACATCTAACTGTGGACAACTAGTTGTAGGTTACTAACGAGGACAGCTGACTTAATAAACTTAAAACATCAAAATATATTAAAAGTGTTGTAAATATATTTTGAACATACTTTGATATATATGTATATATTGTTATAGGTTCGTGAATCAACCAGTGGCCAAGTCTTACTTCCCGAAGAAGTAAAAATCTGTGAAAGTGAGTTATAGTCCCACTTTTAAAACTAATATTTTTGGGATGAGAATACATGCAGGTTTATAAATGATTTACAAAATAGACACAAGTACGTGAAACTACATTCTATGGTTGAATTATCGAAATCGAATATGCCCCTTTTTATTAAGTCTGGTAATCTAAGAATTAGGGAACAGACACCCTAATTGACGCGAATCCTAAAGATAGATCTATTGGGCCTAACAAACCCCATCCAAAGTACCGGATGCTTTAGTACTTCGAAATTTATATCATATCCGAAGGGTGTCCCGGAATGATGGGGATATTCTTATATATGCATCTTGTTATTGTCGGTTACCAGGTGTTCACCATATGAATGATTTTTATCTCTATGTATGGGATGTGTATTGAAATATGAAATCTTGTGGTCTATTGTTACGATTTGATATATATAGGTTAAACCTATAACTCACCAACATTTTTGTTGACGTTTTAAGCATGTTTATTCTCAGGTGATTATTAAGAGCTTCCGCTGTCGCATACTTAAATAAGGACAAGATTTGGAGTCCATGCTTGTATGATATTGTGTAAAAACTGCATTCAAGAAACTTATTTTGTTGTAACATATTTGTATTGTAAACCATTATGTAATGGTCGTGTGTAAACAGGATATTTTAGATTATCATTATTTGATAATCTACGTAAAGTTTTTTAAACCTTTATTGATGAAATAAAGGTTATGGTTTGTTTAAAAATGAATGCAGTCTTTGAAAAACGTCTCATATAGAGGTCAAAACCTCGCAACGAAATCAATTAATATGGAACGTTTTTAATCAATAAGAACGGGACATTTCAGTTGGTATCAGAGCGTTGGTCTTAGAGAACCAGAAAATTTGCATTAGTGTGTCTTATCGAGTTTGTTAGGATGCATTAGTGAGTCTGGACTTCGACCGTGTTTTCTTTAAAAATGATTGCTTAACATTTTTGTTGGAAACTATATATTTTTAACATATGAATATTATGTGATATATTAATCTCTTAACGTGTTTGATATTATGTGATAGATGTCTACCTCTAGAACAAGTCCCATTGACTCACCTAATAATAATGAAGAGTCAAATGTAAATTGGAATGATTTGTGGACTGATTCACAAGTTCCCGAAGAGGAACCGGAAGAAGAGTCGGAACCGGAAGAAGAATCGGAACCGGAAGAAGAATCGGAACCGGATGAAGAAATAGAACCGGTGGGGGAAATAATAAAACGGTTAAGTAAAAGAAAATCCTCAACCAACCGACCAAAGTTAATTATGGTCAATGGTGTTTCCGCCAAGGAAGCAAAATATTGGGAGGATTACCAATTCTCCGATGAATCGGATTCCGACGAGAATTCCGATGATGTTATAGAAATTACCCCAACTGAATTTAAAAAGGCAAAAGAAAATAATAAGGGAAAGGGCATAAAAATAGAGAAATCTAATTCCAACCCCGATGAACTTTATATGTATCGTCAACCCCCGAAGTCCTTAAGTTGTAACAATGACCCGGGAACCTCTAAACCACCAGGTTTTTCTAAACCAATGTGGACAACGACGGCTCGTATTAGGGGAACATCATATATCCCTAGAAACTTGGCAAAACGAACCAAAACCGAAGAAGAAGAAACGAGCGAGTCGGAATAAGATAGTTGTATTCGTGTGGTGTAATATATGGAATATAGTGTTCTTATGCTTTATGATATATGTAAAAATTGCTTGTATTAATAAGTATTTTTTTATGAATCTAACTCTTGTCTATTTTACAGTTTAAAAACACAAAATGGATAGACAACCCAATATTTTAAGAGACCTACCCGGAGACATGCTTGATGAAATCTTGTCTAGAGTCGGCCAGAATTCTTCGGCACAACTATTTAAGGCGAGATCAGTTTGTAAGACATTCGAAGAACGTTCCAAGAATGTCTTGGTTTATAAGAGACTTTCGTTTGAAAGATGGGGGATATCACATTGGGAAACCCATAAGTTACGATGTGTTTACTTTGACGCATATATTGCGGGGAACCCAAATGCTATTTTACGCAACGGGTTAAGAAATTATTTTGACTCAATATATCCGAATATTGGACTTCGTGATTTAGAAAAAGCGGCTAACATGCAACATAAAGAAGCATGTTATGCTTACGGATTAGTAATGTTCGCTTCTCACCAAAGTGAGAACAAGAACATCGGGCTACAACTATTAAACAAAACGTTCCCACGAGTGACGGAGTCGGTAATTGGGGTAAGAAATGAGGTTTTTAGATTATTACGGGACTGTTGGACATTACGCAACCCTCGTCCCTTTGATGACGTTACAACACGCTGTCTTATCAACGGCCATAACGGTTATGTTGCACAAGACCAAGGATGGGAAGTAGTCCTAGTAAAACCAGAATGCATGACTTGTTTCTGGACGTATGAATTACGTGTCTTTATTGCCTTTGCTGAACGACTTGTGTACTAGCTAGAATTGTCTTCACAACTATCTTGTATCAAAGTTATTGTGTGCTATATTTCATGCTTTATGTAAAATAAGCGGTATTGTAAGTTTGTAAAATATTGTATAAAAGTTTGAACGCGAAATATTATTATAATCAGTTTTTCATATAGAATTGTAGTAGTTGAATTGTATATTAGCTACTAAGTATGAACTTAACGGGTAGGTACTACCCGAATTTAAACTTATAAAACGCTAATATGAAGAAAAAGCTTTTATAAATGAGTTCATATTATGCTACGAAATACTATTAACTACTCTTAATATTCTGTATGATTAACTTGTTCCATTTAACTATTTTGAAGGAAATGGCACCGACTACTCGACACACCGTGAATATGAATGAAGAGGAATTCCGTACTTTTCTAGCTTCAAACATAGCCGCAGTACAGGCTGCGCTACATACTAACAATAACCTTGGATCTAGCAGTGCAGGAAATCGTGTAGGATGCACCTACAAAGAATTCACTGCCTGCAAACCCTTGGAATTTGATGGAACCGAAGGACCGATCGGATTGAAACGGTGGACCGAGAAGGTTGAATCGGTGTTTGCCATAAGTAAGTGTACTGAAAAGGACAAAGTGAAGTACGCTACGCATACCTTCACAGGTTCTGCGTTAACATGGTGGAATACCTATCTAGAGCAAGTGGGACAAGATGATGCGTACGCACTACCGTGGTCAGCATTCAAGCACTTGATGAACGAGAAGTACCGTCCCAGAACCGAGGTCAATAAGCTCAAGACAGAACTTAGAGGGTTACGAACCCAAGGATTTGATATTACCACGTACGAAAGACGATTCACAGAATTGTGCCTATTGTGTCCGGGAGCATTCGAAGATGAGGAAGAGAAGATCGACGCGTTTGTGAAAGGATTACCGGAAAGAATCCAAGAAGATATAAGTTCACACGAGCCCGCCTCCATACAACAGGCATGTAGAATGGCTCATAAACTAGTGAACCAGATTGAAGAAAGAATTAAAGAACAGACTGTTGAAGAGGCCAATGTGAAGCAAGTCAAAAGAAAGTGGGAGGAAAACGGTGATAAGAATCACCAATACAACAACAACAGCAATTACAACAATAATCGCAACAATTATCCCAACAATCGCAACATCAATCGCAACTACAACAAACGGCCCAACAACAACAACAACAACAACAACAACAACAGCAACTACAACAATCATCCCAACAACAATAATAACCGCAACAACAACAACAATCAGAAGCAACTATGCCAAAGGTGTGAAAAGAATCACTCGGGGTTCTGCACTAAATTTTGCAACAAGTGTAAAAGAAATGGTCATAGCGCGGCGAAGTGTGAGGTCTACGGACCAGGGGTTAATAGAACGAAAGGAACAAATGGTGTCGGAACGAGTAATGGCGGAGCAAGTAGTGTCGGAGCAAGTTATGCCAATGTAGTTTGTTATAAATGTGGAAAACCAGGCCACATTATTAGAAATTGCCCGAACCAGGAGAACACGAATGGACAAGGCCGTGGAAGAGTTTTCAATATTAATGCGGTAGAGGCACAGGAAGACCCGGAGCTTGTTACGGGTACGTTTCTTATTGACAATAAATCTGCTTACGTTTTATTTGATTCGGGTGCGGATAGAAGCTATATGAGTAGAGATTTTTGTGCTAAATTAAGTTGTCCATTGACGCCTTTGGATAGTAAATTTTTACTCGAATTAGCAAATGGTAAATTAATTTCAGCAGATAATATATGTCGGAATCGAGAAATTAAACTGGTTAGCGAAACATTTAAGATTGATTTGATACCAGTAGAGTTAGGGAGTTTTGATGTGATAATCGGTATGGACTGGTTGAAAGAAGTGAAAGCGGAGATCGTTTGTTACAAAAATGCAATTCGCATTATACGAGAAAAAGGAAAACCCTTAATGGTGTACGGAGAAAAGGGCAACACGAAGCTACATCTTATTAGTAATTTAAAGGCACAAAAACTAATAAGAAAAGGTTGCTATGCTGTTCTAGCACACGTCGAGAAAGTACAAACTGAAGAAAAGAGCATCAATGATGTTCCCATTGCAAAAGAATTTCCCGATGTATTTCCGAAAGAATTACCGGGATTACCCCCACATCGATCCGTTGAATTTCAAATAGATCTTGTACCAGGAGCTGCACCAATAGCTCGTGCTCCTTACAGACTCGCACCCAGCGAGATGAAAGAACTGCAAAGCCAATTACAAGAACTTTTAGAGCGTGGTTTCATTCGACCAAGCACATCACCGTGGGGAGCTCCTGTTTTGTTTGTCAAGAAGAAAGATGGTACATTCAGGTTGTGTATCGACTACCGAGAGTTGAACAAACTTACCATCAAGAACCGCTACCCACTACCGAGAATCGACGACTTATTTGATCAACTACAAGGCTCGTCTGTTTATTCAAAGATTGACTTACGTTCCGGGTATCATCAAATGCGGGTGAAAGAAGATGATATTCCAAAGACTGCTTTCAGAACACGTTACGGTCATTACGAGTTTATGGTCATGCCGTTTGGTTTAACTAATGCACCAGCTGTGTTCATGGACCTTATGAACCGAGTGTGTGGACCATACCTTGACAAGTTTGTCATTGTTTTCATTGATGACATACTTATTTACTCAAAGAATGACCAAGAACACGGTGAACATTTGAGAAAGGTGTTAGAAGTATTGAGGAAGGAAAAATTGTACGCTAAGTTTTCAAAGTGTGCATTTTGGTTGGAAGAAGTTCAATTCCTCGGTCACATAGTGAACAAAGAAGGTATTAAGGTGGATCCGGCAAAGATAGAAACTGTTGAAAAGTGGGAAACCCCGAAAACTCCGAAACACATACGCCAGTTTTTAGGACTAGCTGGTTACTACAGAAGGTTCATCCAAGACTTTTCCAGAATAGCAAAACCCTTGACTGCATTAACGCATAAAGGGAAGAAATTTGAATGGAATGATGAACAAGAGAAAGCGTTTCAGTTATTGAAGAAAAAGCTAACTACGGCACCTATATTGTCATTGCCTGAAGGGAATGATGATTTTGTGATTTATTGTGACGCATCAAAGCAAGGTCTCGGTTGTGTATTAATGCAACGAACGAAGGTGATTGCTTATGCGTCTAGACAATTGAAGATTCACGAACAAAATTATACGACGCATGATTTGGAATTAGGCGCGGTTGTTTTTGCATTAAAGACTTGGAGGCACTACTTATATGGGGTCAAAAGTATTATATATACCGACCACAAAAGTCTTCAACACATATTTAATCAGAAACAACTGAATATGAGGCAGCGTAGGTGGATTGAATTATTGAATGATTACGATTTTGAGATTCGTTACCACCCAGGGAAGGCAAATGTGGTAGCCGATGCCTTGAGCAGGAAGGATAGAGAACCCATTCGAGTAAAATCTATGAATATAATGATTCATAATAACATTACTACTCAAATAAAGGAGGCGCAACAAGGAGTTTTAAAAGAGGGAAATTTAAAGGATGAAATACCCAAAGGATCGGAGAAGCATCTTAATATTCGGGAAGACGGAACCCGGTATAGGGCTGAAAGGATTTGGGTACCAAAATTTGGAGATATGAGAGAAATGGTACTTAGAGAAGCTCATAAAACCAGATACTCAATACATCCTGGAACGGGGAAGATGTACAAGGATCTCAAGAAACATTTTTGGTGGCCGGGTATGAAAGCCGATGTTGCTAAATACGTAGGAGAATGTTTGACGTGTTCTAAGGTCAAAGCTGAGCATCAGAAACCATCAGGTCTACTTCAACAACCCGAAATCCCGGAATGGAAATGGGAAAACATTACCATGGATTTCATCACTAAATTGCCAAGGACTGCAAGTGGTTTTGATACTATTTGGGTAATAGTTGATCGTCTCACCAAATCAGCACACTTCCTACCAATAAGAGAAGATGACAAGATGGAGAAGTTAGCACGACTGTATTTGAAGGAAGTCGTCTCCAGACATGGAATACCAATCTCTATTATCTCTGATAGGGATGGCAGATTTATTTCAAGATTCTGGCAGACATTACAGCAAGCATTAGGAACTCGTCTAGACATGAGTACTGCCTATCATCCACAAACTGATGGGCAGAGCGAAAGGACGATACAAACGCTTGAAGACATGCTACGAGCATGTGTTATTGATTTCGGAAACAGTTGGGATCGACATCTACCGTTAGCAGAATTTTCCTATAACAACAGCTACCATTCAAGCATTGAGATGGCGCCGTTTGAAGCACTTTATGGTAGAAAGTGCAGGTCTCCGATTTGTTGGAGTGAGGTGGGGGATAGACAGATTACGGGTCCGGAGATTATACAAGAAACTACCGAGAAGATCATCCAAATTCAACAACGGTTGAAAACCGCCCAAAGTCGACAAAAGAGCTACGCTGACATTAAAAGAAAAGATATAGAATTTGAAATTGGAGAGATGGTCATGCTTAAAGTTTCACCTTGGAAAGGCGTTGTTCGATTTGGTAAACGAGGGAAATTAAATCCAAGGTATATTGGACCATTCAAGATTATTGATCGTGTCAGACCAGTAGCTTACCGACTTGAGTTACCTCAACAACTCGCGGCTGTACATAACACTTTCCACGTCTCGAATTTGAAGAAATGTTTTGCTAAAGAAGATCTCACTATTCCGTTAGATGAAATCCAAATCAACGAAAAACTCCAATTCATCGAAGAACCCGTCGAAATAATGGATCGTGAGGTTAAAAGACTTAAGCAAAACAAGATACCAATTGTTAAGGTTCGATGGAATGCTCGTAGAGGACCCGAGTTCACCTGGGAGCGTGAAGATCAGATGAAGAAGAAATACCCGCATCTATTTCCAGAAGATTCGTCAACACCTTCAACAGCTTAAAATTTCGGGACGAAATTTATTTAACGGGTAGGTACTGTAGTGACCCGAACTTTTCCATGTTTATATATATTAATTGAGATTGATGTTTACATGATTAAATGTTTCCAACATGTTAAGCAATCAAACTTGTTAAGACTTGATTAATTGAAATAGGTTTCATATAGACAATTGACCACCCAAGTTGACCGGTGATTCACGAACGTTAAAACTTGTAAAAAAAAAAAAAAACTATATGATGAAATATATATGGTTATATATATAGTTAACATGATATTATGATAAGTAAACATATCATTAATTATATTAACAATGAACTACATATGTAAAAACAAGACTACTAACTTAATGATTTTGAAACGAGACATATATGTAACGTTTATCGTTGTAACGACATTTAATGTATATATATCATATTAAGAGATATTCGTACATCATAATATCATGATAATATAATAATTTAAAATCTCTTTTGATATTATAAACATTGGGTTAACAACATTTAACAAGATCGTTAACCTAAAGGTTTCAAAACAACACTTACATGTAACGACTAACGATGACTTAACGACTCAGTTAAAATGTATATACATGTAGTGTTTTAATATGTATTTATACACTTTTGAAAGACTTCAATACACTTATCAAAATACTTCTACTTAACAAAAATGCTTACAATTACATTCTCGTTCAGTTTCATCAACAATTCTACTCGTATGCACCCGTATTCGTACTCGTACAATACACAGCTTTTAGATGTATGTACTATTGGTATATACACTCCAATGATCAGCTCTTAGCAGCCCATGTGAGTCACCTAACACATGTGGGAACCATCATTTGGCAACTAGCATGAAATATCTCATAAGATTACAAAGATATGAGTAATCATTCATGACTTATTTACATGAAAACAAAATTACATATCCTTTATATCTAATCCATACACCAACGACCAAAAACACCTACAAACACTTTCATTCTTCAATTTTCTTCATCTAATTGAACTCTCTCAAGTTCTATCTTCAAGTTCTAAGTGTTCTTCATAAATTCCAAAAGTTCTAGTTTCATAAAATCAAGAATACTTTCAAGTTTGCTAGCTCACTTCCAATCTTGTAAGGTGATCATCCAACCTCAAGAAATCTTTGTTTCTTACAGTAGGTTATCATTCTAATACAAGGTAATAATCATATTCAAACTTTGGTTCAATTTCTATAACTATAACAATCTTATTTCAAGTGATGATCTTACTTGAACTTGTTTTCGTGTCATGATTTTGCTTCAAGAACTTTGAGCCATCCAAGGATCCATTGAAGCTAGATCCATTTCTCTCTTTTCCAGTAGGTTCATCCAAGGAACTTAAGGTAGTAATGATGTTCATAACATCATTCGATTCATACATATAAAGCTATCTTATTCGAAGGTTTAAACTTGTAATCACTAGAACATAGTTTAGTTAATTCTAAACTTGTTCGCAAACAAAAGTTAATCCTTCTAACTTGACTTTTAAAATCAACTAAACACATGTTCTATATCTATATGATATGCTAACTTAATGATTTAAAACCTGGAAACACGAAAAACACCGTAAAACCGGATTTACGCCGTCGTAGTAACACCGCGGGCTGTTTTGGGTTAGTTAATTAAAAACTATGATAAACTTTGATTTAAAAGTTGTTATTCTGAGAAAATGATTTTTATTATGAACATGAAACTATATCCAAAAATTATGGTTAAACTCAAAGTGGAAGTATGTTTTCTAAAATGGTCATCTAGACGTCGTTCTTTCGACTGAAATGACTACCTTTACAAAAACGACTTGTAACTTATTTTTCCGACTAGAAACCTATACTTTTTTTGTTTAGATTCATAAAATAGAGTTCAATATGAAACCATAGCAATTTGATTCACTCAAAACGGATTTAAAATGAAGAAGTTATGGGTAAAACAAGATTGGATAATTTTTCTCATTTTAGCTACGTGAAAATTGGTAACAAATCTATTCCAACCATAACTTAATCAACTTGTATTATATATTATGTAATCTTGAGATACCATAGACACGTATACAATGTTTCGACCTATCATGTCGACACATCTATATATATTTCGGAACAACCATAGACACTCTATATGTGAATGTTGGAGTTAGCTATACAGGGTTGAGGTTGATTCCAAAATATATATAGTTTGAGTCGTGATCAATACTGAGATACGTATACACTGGGTCGTGGATTGATTCAAGATAATATTTATCGATTTATTTCTGTACATCTAACTGTGGACAACTAGTTGTAGGTTACTAACGAGGACAGCTGACTTAATAAACTTAAAACATCAAAATATATTAAAAGTGTTGTAAATATATTTTGAACATACTTTGATATATATGTATATATTGTTATAGGTTCGTGAATCAACCAGTGGCCAAGTCTTACTTCCCGAAGAAGTAAAAATCTGTGAAAGTGAGTTATAGTCCCACTTTTAAAACTAATATTTTTGGGATGAGAATACATGCAGGTTTATAAATGATTTACAAAATAGACACAAGTACGTGAAACTACATTCTATGGTTGAATTATCGAAATCGAATATGCCCCTTTTTATTAAGTCTGGTAATCTAAGAATTAGGGAACAGACACCCTAATTGACGCGAATCCTAAAGATAGATCTATTGGGCCTAACAAACCCCATCCAAAGTACCGGATGCTTTAGTACTTCGAAATTTATATCATATCCGAAGGGTGTCCCGGAATGATGGGGATATTCTTATATATGCATCTTGTTATTGTCGGTTACCAGGTGTTCACCATATGAATGATTTTTATCTCTATGTATGGGATGTGTATTGAAATATGAAATCTTGTGGTCTATTGTTACGATTTGATATATATAGGTTAAACCTATAACTCACCAACATTTTTGTTGACGTTTTAAGCATGTTTATTCTCAGGTGATTATTAAGAGCTTCCGCTGTCGCATACTTAAATAAGGACAAGATTTGGAGTCCATGCTTGTATGATATTGTGTAAAAACTGCATTCAAGAAACTTATTTTGTTGTAACATATTTGTATTGTAAACCATTATGTAATGGTCGTGTGTAAACAGGATATTTTAGATTATCATTATTTGATAATCTACGTAAAGTTTTTTAAACCTTTATTGATGAAATAAAGGTTATGGTTTGTTTAAAAATGAATGCAGTCTTTGAAAAACGTCTCATATAGAGGTCAAAACCTCGCAACGAAATCAATTAATATGGAACGTTTTTAATCAATAAGAACGGGACATTTCAGCACTAGCCTTTTAACGGACGTATGATATTTGAGAAGCGTACACGTTGGTTTGCGTGTATTATTAAGATGATTATACAAAGGGTATAAATTATATATACGTTAAGTTTAGTTACCATGGTGCTCAATCTTGTAGAATATTTTGATAAACGTTTCTGGATGAAACAACTGAAATCTTGTGATCCAACTTTATGTACAGATTATGCAAAACATTAAAACTATGAACTCACCAACCTTTGTGTTGACACTTGTTAGCATATTTATTCTCAGGTTCCCTAGAAGTCTTTCGCTGTTTGCTTATATGTTAGACAAGATTTGTGCATGGAGTCATACATGCTTTATTCAAGAAAACGTTGCATTCACAAAATCATCATCATGTATCTATTTTGACTGCATTGTCAACGGAAGTATTATTGTAAACTATTTTTTATGGTGATTGTCTATATGTAGAAATCATCAGATGTCGAAAACCTTGGATTTAAATATTCATTATGGTATACCTTTTCCAAAGAATGCAATGTTTATAAAACGTATCATATAGAGGTCAAATACCTCGCAATGAAATCGATGAATGACGTATTCGTCCATATGGATTTGGAGCGATCGTCACAGTTGGTATCAGAGCGTTGGTCCTAGCGAACCAGGTCTTGCATGAGTGTGTCTAACTAATAGTTGTTAAGATGCATTAGTAAGTATGGACTTCGACCGTGTCTGCATGTTAAAAGTTTTGCTTATCATTTCTTGTCGAAAATTACCTGTCTATCATCTTAAGTCTAAATGCGTCTTATTACATTGATTGCATAGATAGTATAGACAAAATTCATATCTTAGCGTATCTGTTACTGTAAACTTTTCCTGACACCTTTCGAAAATTTCTCCGTGATTTATGGAATTTGGTATTATATATACATATGTAAATTATGTATTGAAGAATACCAAACTAAATTCTATAATCTAATTCATATCAAAAATCATCCCTCTAATTATACAAGATGGATCACATATCAAGTTCAAATTCCTTAAACTCCGACAGCTATTCCGATATGGATATTCACCTGAACTCCGAAGACAGTGTAACCGGAATGGATCAACCAATTAGCCATCATCTATTCTGGATGAATTGGGGATGGGTTCGTAGTCTACTTAGTCATTGGAGACAAGATAAAGGTGATCCCTTCCATCCACCACATTGCCCTCTTGGCGAAGAACCTGAAGCACTTACCGGTGAACCTATCCGAAGCACCATTTTCTCTCTCATTTCCAGAGTATCTCGTCATGATTATATACTATCTCAGATTCTGGATCTTATTCATCCACTAGTCCAAACCAACAATCATCCCGGTGTAATAGAAGAAGTCAACGAGCTTCGAGCTCGGGTAGTGGCTTTGGAGAATGTGGTGCAAAGGTTACAAGCACCAGCAGCAGCACCGGGAGCAATAGTACCACCATCAGCAACACCAATGAAATGTCCCGTTCTTATTGATTAAAAACGTTCCATATTAATTGATTTCGTTGCGAGGTTTTGACCTCTATATGAGACGTTTTTCAAAGACTGCATTCATTTTTAAAACAAACCATAACCTTTATTTCATAAATAAAGGTTTAAAAAGCTTTACGTAGATTATCAAATAATGATAATCTAAAATATCCTGTTTACACACGACCATTACATAATGGTTTACAATACAAATATGTTACATCGAAATCAGTTTCTTGAATGCAGTTTTTACACAATATCATACAAACATGGACTCCAAATCTTGTCCTTATTTTAGTATGCAACAGCGGAAGCTCTTAATATTCACCTGAGAATAAACATGCTTTAAACGTCAACAAAAATGTTGGTGAGTTATAGGTTTAACCTATATATATCAAATCGTAACAATAGACCACAAGATTTCATACTTCAATACACATCCCATACATAGAGATAAAAATCATTCATATGGTGAACACCTGGTAACCGACATTAACAAGATGCATATATAAGAATATCCCCATCATTCCGGGACACCCTTCGGATATGATATAAATTTCGAAGTACTAAAGCATCCGGTACTTTGGATGGGGTTTGTTAGGCCCAATAGATCTATCTTTAGGATTCGCGTCAATTAGGGTGTCTGTTCCCTAATTCTTAGATTACCAGACTTAATAAAAAGGGGCATATTCGATTTAGATAATTCAACCATAGAATGTAGTTTCACGTACTTGTGTCTATTTTGTAAATCATTTATAAAACCTGCATGTATTCTCATCCCAAAAATATTAGATTTTAAAAGTGGGACTATAACTCACTTTCACAGATTTTTACTTCGTCGGGAAGTAAGACTTGGCCACTGGTTGATTCACAAACCTATAACAATATATACATATATATCAAAGTATGTTCAAAATATATTTACAACACTTTTAATATATTTTGATATTTTAAGTTTATTAAGTCAGCTGTCCTCGTTAGTAACCTACAACTAGTTGTCCACAGTTAGATGTACAGAAATAAATCGATAAATATTATCTTGAATCAATCCACGACCCAGTGTATACGTATCTCAGTATTGATCACAACTCAAACTATATATATTTTGGAATCAACCTCAACCCTGTATAGCTAACTCCAACATTCACATATAGAGTGTCTATGGTTGTTCCGAAATATATATAGATGTGTCGACATGATAGGTCGAAACATTGTATACGTGTCTATGGTATCTCAAGATTACATAATATACAATACAAGTTGATTAAGTTATGGTTGGAATAGATTTGTTACCAATTTTCACGTAGCTAAAATGAGAAAAATTATCCAATCTTGTTTTACCCATAACTTCTTCATTTTAAATCCATTTTGAGTGAATCAAATTGCTATGGTTTCATATTGAACTCTATTTTATGAATCTAAATAGAAAAAGTATAGGTTTATAGTCAGAAAAATAAGTTACAAGTCATTTTTGTAAAGGTAGTCATTTCAGTCGAAAGAACGACGTCTAGATGACCATTTTAGAAAACATACTACCACTTTGAGTTTAACCATAATTTTTGGATATAGTTTCATGTTCATAATAAAAATCATTTTCTCAGAATAACAACTTTTAAATCAAAGTTTATCATAGTTTTTAATTAACTAACCCAAAACAGCCCGCGGTGTTACTACGACGGCGTAAATCCGGTTTTACGGTGTTTTTCGTGTTTCCAGGTTTTAAATCATTAAGTTAGCATATCATATAGATATAGAACATGTGTTTAGTTGATTTTAAAAGTCAAGTTAGAAGGATTAACTTTTGTTTGCGAACAAGTTTAGAATTAACTAAACTATGTTCTAGTGATTACAAGTTTAAACCTTCGAATAAGATAGCTTTATATGTATGAATCGAATGATGTTATGAACATCATTACTACCTTAAGTTCCTTGGATAAACCTACTGGAAAAGAGAAAAATGGATCTAGCTTCAATGGATCCTTGCATGGCTCGAAGTTCTTGAAGCAGAATCATGACACGAAAACAAGTTCAAGTAAGATCATCACTTGAAATAAGATTGTTATAGTTATAGAAATTGAACCAAAGTTTGAATATGATTATTACCTTGTATTAGAATGATAACCTACTATAAGAAATAAAGATTTCTTGAGGTTGGATGATCACCTTACAAGATTGGAAGTGAGCTAGCAAACTTGAAAGTATTCTTGATTTTATGAAACTAGAACTTTTGGAATTTATGAAGAACACTTAGAACTTGAAGATAGAACTTGAGAGAGATCAATTAGATGAAGAAAATTGAAGAATGAAAGTGTTTTTAGGTGTTTTTGGTCGTTGGTGTATGGATTAGATATAAAGGATATGTACTTTTGTTTTCATGTAAATAAGTCATGAATGATTACTCATATTTTTGTAATTTTATGAGATATTTCATGCTAGTTGCCAAATGATGGTTCCCACATGTGTTAGGTGACTCACATGGGCTGCTAAGAGCTGATCATTGGAGTGTATATACCAATAGTACATACATCTAAAAGCTGTGTATTGTACGAGTACGAATACGGGTGCATACGAGTAGAATTGTTGATGAAACTGAACGAGGATGTAATTGTAAGAATTTTTGTTAAGTAGAAGTATTTTGATAAGTGTATTGAAGTATTTCAAAAGTGTATAAATACATATTAAAACACTACATGTATATACATTTTAACTGAGTCGTTAAGTCATCGTTAGTCGTTACATGTAAGTGTTGTTTTGAAACCTTTAGGTTAACGATCTTGTTAAATGTTGTTAACCCAATGTTTATAATATCAAATGAGATTTTAAATTATTATATTATCATGATATTATCATGTATGAATATCTCTTAATATGATATATATACATTAAATGTCTTTACAACGATAATCGTTACATATATGTCTCGTTTAAAAATCATTAAGTTAGTAGTCTTATTTTTACATATGTAGTTCATTGTTAATATACTTAATGATATGTTTACTTATCATAGTATCATGTTAACTATATATATATCCATATATATGTCATCATATAGTTTTTACAAGTTTTAACGTTCGTGAATCACCGGTCAACTTGGGTGGTCAATTGTCTATATGAAACATATTTCAATTAATCAAGTCTTAACAAGTTTGATTGCTTAACATGTTGGAAACATTTAATCATGTAAATATCAATCTCAATTAATATATATAAACATGGAAAAGTTCGGGTCACTACAGTACCTACCCGTTAAATAAATTTCGTCCCGAAATTTTAAGCTGTTGAAGGTGTTGACGAATCTTCTGGAAATAGATGCGGGTATTTCTTCTTCATCTGATCTTCACGCTCCCAGGTGAACTCGGGTCCTCTACGAGCATTCCATCGAACCTTAACAATTGGTATCTTGTTTTGCTTAAGTCTTTTAACCTCACGATCCATTATTTCGACGGGTTCTTCGATGAATTGAAGTTTTTCGTTGATTTGGATTTCATCTAACGGAATAGTGAGATCTTCTTTAGCAAAACATTTCTTTAAATTCGAGACGTGGAAAGTGTTATGTACAGCCACGAGTTGTTGAGGTAACTCTAGTCGGTAAGCTACTGGTCCGATACGATCAATAATCTTGAATGGTCCAATATACCTTGGATTTAATTTCCCTCGTTTACCAAATCGAACAACGCCTTTCCAAGGTGCAACTTTAAGCATGACCATCTCTCCAATTTCAAATTCTATATATTTTCTTTTAATGTCAGCGTAGCTCTTTTGTCGACTTTGGGCGGTTTTCAACCGTTGTTGAATTTGGATGATCTTCTCGGTAGTTTCTTGTATAATCTCCGGACCCGTAATCTGTCTATCCCCCACTTCACTCCAACAAATCGGAGACCTGCACTTTCTACCATAAAGTGCTTCAAACGGCGCCATCTCAATGCTTGAATGGTAGCTGTTGTTGTAGGAAAATTCTGCTAACGGTAGATGTCGATCCCAACTGTTTCCGAAATCAATAACGCATGCTCGTAGCATGTCTTCAAGCGTTTGTATCGTCCTTTCGCTCTGCCCATCAGTTTGTGGATGATAGGCAGTACTCATGTCTAGACGAGTTCCTAATGCTTGCTGTAATGTCTGCCAGAATCTTGAAATAAATCTGCCATCCCTATCAGAGATAATAGAGATTGGTATTCCATGTCTGGAGATGACTTCCTTCAAATACAGTCGTGCTAACTTCTCCATCTTGTCATCTTCTCTTATTGGCAAGAAGTGTGCTGATTTGGTGAGACGGTCAACTATTACCCAAATAGTATCAAAACCACTTGCAGTCCTTGGCAATTTAGTGATGAAATCCATGGTAATGTTTTCCCATTTCCATTCCGGGATTTCTGGTTGTTGAAGTAGACCTGATGGTTTCTGATGCTCAGCTTTGACCTTAGAACACGTCAAACATTCTCCTACGTATTTAGCAACATCGGCTTTCATACCCGGCCACCAAAAATGTTTCTTGAGATCCTTGTACATCTTCCCCGTTCCAGGATGTATTGAGTATCTGGTTTTATGAGCTTCTCTAAGTACCATTTCTCTCATATCTCCAAATTTTGGTACCCAAATCCTTTCAGCCCTATACCGGGTTCCGTCTTCCCGAATATTAAGATGCTTCTCCGATCCTTTGGGTATTTCATCCTTTAAATTTCCCTCTTTTAAAACTCCTTGTTGCGCCTCCTTTATTTGAGTAGTAATGTTATTATGAATCATTATATTCATAGATTTTACTCGAATGGGTTCTCTGTCCTTCCTGCTCAAGGCATCGGCTACCACATTTGCCTTCCCCGGGTGGTAACGAATCTCAAAGTCGTAATCATTCAATAATTCAATCCACCTACGCTGCCTCATATTCAGTTGTTTCTGATTAAATATGTGTTGAAGACTTTTGTGGTCGGTATATATAATACTTTTGACCCCATATAAGTAGTGCCTCCAAGTCTTTAATGCAAAAACAACTGCGCCTAATTCCAAATCATGCGTCGTATAATTTTGTTCGTGAATCTTCAATTGTCTAGACGCATAAGCAATCACCTTCGTTCGTTGCATTAATACACAACCGAGACCTTGCTTTGATGCATCACAATAAATCACAAAATCATCATTCCCTTCAGGCAATGACAATATAGGTGTCGTAGTTAGCTTTTTCTTCAATAACTGAAACGCTTTCTCTTGTTCATCATTCCATTCAAATTTCTTCCCTTTATGCGTTAATGCAGTCAAGGGTTTTGCTATTCTGGAAAAGTCTTGGATGAACCTTCTGTAGTAACCAGCTAGTCCTAAAAACTGGCGTATGTGTTTCGGAGTTTTCGGGGTTTCCCACTTTTCAATAGTTTCTATCTTTGCCGGATCCACCTTAATACCTTCTTTGTTCACTATGTGACCGAGGAATTGAACTTCTTCCAACCAAAATGCACACTTTGAAAACTTAGTGTACAATTCTTCCTTCCTCAATACTTCTAACACATTTCTCAAATGTTCACCGTGTTCTTGGTCATTCTTTGAGTAAATAAGTATGTCATCAATGAAAACAATGACAAACTTGTCAAGGTATGGTCCACACACTCGGTTCATAAGGTCCATGAACACAGCTGGTGCATTAGTTAAACCAAACGGCATCACCATAAACTCGTAATGACCGTAACGTGTTCTGAAAGCAGTCTTTGGAATATCATCTTCTTTCACCCGCATTTGATGATACCCGGAACGTAAGTCAATCTTTGAATAAACAGACGAGCCTTGTAGTTGATCAAATAAGTCATCGATTCTCGGTAGTGGGTAGCGGTTCTTGATGGTAAGTTTGTTCAACTCTCGGTAGTCGATACACAACCTGAATGTACCATCTTTCTTCTTGACAAACAAAACAGGAGCTCCCCACGGTGATGTGCTTGGTCGAATGAAACCATGCTCTAAAAGTTCTTGTAATTGGCTTTGTAGTTCTTTCATCTCGCTGGGTGCGAGTCTGTAAGGAGCACGAGCTATTGGTGCAGCTCCTGGTACAAGATCTATTTGAAATTCAACGGATCGATGTGGGGGTAATCCCGGTAATTCTTTCGGAAATACATCAGGAAATTCTTTTGCGACGGGAACATCATTGATGCTCTTTTCTTCAGTTTGTACTTTCTCGACATGTGCTAGAACAGCATAGCAACCTTTTCTTATTAGTTTTTGTGCCTTCAAATTACTAATAAGATGTAGCTTCGTGTTGCCCTTTTCTCCGTACACCATTAAGGGTTTTCCTTTTTCTCGTATAATGCGAATTGCATTTTTGTAACAAACGATCTCCGCTTTTACTTCTTTCAACCAGTCCATACCGATTATCACATCAAAACTCCCTAACTCTACTGGTATCAAATCAATCTTAAATGTTTCGCTAACCAGTTTAATTTCTCGATTCCGACATATATTATCTGCTGAAATTAATTTACCATTTGCTAATTCGAGTAAAAATTTACTATCCAAAGGCGTCAATGGACAACTTAATTTAGCACAAAAATCTCTACTCATATAGCTTCTATCCGCACCCGAATCAAATAAAACGTAAGCAGATTTATTGTCAATAAGAAACGTACCCATAACAAGCTCCGGGTCTTCCTGTGCCTCTGCCGCATTAATATTGAAAACTCTTCCACGGCCTTGTCCATTCGTGTTCTCCTGGTTCGGGCAATTTCTAATAATGTGGCCCGGTTTTCCACATTTATAACAAACTACATTGGCATAACTTGCTCCGACACTACTTGCTCCGCCATTACTCGTTCCGACACCATTTGTTCCTTTCGTTCTATTAACCCCTGGTCCGTAGACCTCACACTTCACCGCGCTATGACCATTTCTTTTACACTTGTTGCAAAATTTGGTGCAGAACCCCGAGTGATTCTTTTCACACCTTTGGCATAGCTGCTTCTGATTGTTGTTGTTGTTGCGGTTATTATTGTTGTTGGGATGATTGTTGTAGTTGTTGTTGTTGTTGTTGTTGTTGTTGGGCCGTTTGTTGTAGTTGCGATTGATGTTGCGATTGTTGGGATAATTGTTGCGATTATTGTTGTAATTGCTGTTGTTGTTGTATTGGTGATTCTTATCACCGTTTTCCTCCCACTTTCTTTTGACTTGCTTCACATTGGCCTCTTCAGCAGTCTGTTCTTTAATTCTTTCTTCAATTTGGTTCACGAGTTTGTGAGCCATTCTACATGCCTGTTGTATGGAGGCGGGCTCGTGTGAACTTATATCTTCTTGGATTCTTTCCGGTAATCCTTTCACAAACGCGTCGATCTTCTCTTCCTCATCTTCGAATGCTCCCGGACACAATAGGCACAATTCTGTGAATCGTCTTTTGTACGTGGTAATATCAAATCCTTGGGTTCGTAACCCTCTAAGTTCTGTCTTGAGCTTATTGACCTCGGTTCTGGGACGGTACTTCTCGTTCATCAAGTGCTTGAATGCTGACCACGATAGTGCGTACGCATCGTCTTGTCCCACTTGCTCTAGATAGGTATTCCACCATGTTAACGCAGAACCTGTGAAGGTATGCGTAGCGTACTTTACTTTGTCCTCTTTAGTACACTTACTTATGGCAAACACCGATTCGACCTTCTCGGTCCACCGTTTCAATCTGATCGGTCCTTCGGTTCCATCAAATTCCAAAGGTTTGCAGGCAGTGAATTCTTTGTAGGTGCATCCTACACGATTTCCTGTACTGCTAGATCCAAGGTTATTGTTGGTATGTAGCGCAGCCTATACTGCGGCTATGTTTGAAGCTAGAAAAGTACGGAATTCCTCTTCATTCATATTCACGGTGTGTCGAGTAGTCGGTGCCATTTCCTTCAAAATAGTTAAATGGAACAAGTTAATCATACAGAATATTAAGAGTAGTTAATAGTATTTCGTAGCATAATATGAACTCATTTATAAAAGCTTTTTCTTCATATTAGCGTTTTATAAGTTTAAATTCGGGTAGTACCTACCCGTTAAGTTCATACTTAGTAGCTAATATACAATTCAACTACTACAATTCTATATGAAAAACTGATTATAATAATATTTCGCGTTCAAACTTTTATACAATATTTTACAAACTTACAATACCGCTTATTTTACATAAAGCATGAAATATAGCACACAATAACTTTGATACAAGATAGTTGTGAAGATAATTCTAGCTAGTACACAAGTCGTTCAGCAAAGGCAATAAAGACACGTAATTCATACGTCCAGAAACATGTCATGCATTCTGGTTTTACTTGGACTACTTCCCATCCTTGGTCTTGTGCAACATAACCGTTATGGCCGTTGATAAGACAGCGTGTTGTAACGTCGTCAAAGGGACGAGGGTTACGTAATGTCCAACAGTCCCGTAATAATCTAAAAACCTCATTTCTTACCCCAATTACCGACTCCGTCACTTGTGGAAACGTTTTGTTTAATAGTTGTAGCCCGATGTTCTTGTTCTCACTTTGGTGAGAAGCGAACATTACTAATCCGTAAGCATAACATGCTTCTTTATGTTGCATGTTAGCCACTTTTTCTAAATCACGAAGTCCAATATTCGGATATATTGAGTCAAAATAATTTCTTAACCCGTTGCGTAAAATAGCATTTGGGTTCCCCGCAATATATGCGCCAAAGTAAACACATCGTAACTTATGGGTTTCCCAATGTGATATCCCCCATCTTTCAAACGAAAGTCTCTTATAAACCAAGACATTCTTGGAACGTTCTTCGAATGTCTTACAAACTGATCTCGCCTTAAATAGTTGTGCCGAGGAATTCTGGCCGACTCTAGACAAGATTTCATCAATCATGTCTCCGGGTAGGTCTCTTAAAATATTGGGTTGTCTATCCATTTTGTGTTTTTAAACTGTAAAATAGACAAGAGTTAGATTCATAAAAAAATACTTATTAATACAAGCAATTTTTACATATATCATAAAGCATAAGAACACTATATTACATATATTACACCACACGAATACAACTATCTTATTCCGACTCGCTCGTTTCTTCTTCTTCGGTTTTGGTTCGTTTTGCCAAGTTTCTAGGGATATATGATGTTCCCCTAATACGAGCCGTCGTTGTCCACATTGGTTTAGAAAAACCTGGTGGTTTAGAGGTTCCCGGGTCATTGTTACAACTTAAGGACTTCGGGCGTTGACGATACATATAAAGTTCATCGGGGTTGGAATTAGATTTCTCTATTTTTATGCCCTTTCCCTTATTATTTTCTTTTGCCTTTTTAAATTCAGTTGGGGTAATTTCTATAACATCATCGGAATTCTCGTCGGAATCCGATTCATCGGAGAATTGGTAATCCTCCCAATATTTTGCTTCCTTGGCGGAAACACCATTGACCATAATTAACCTTGGTCGGTTGGTTGAGGATTTTCTTTTACTTAACCGTTTTATTATTTCCCCCACCGGTTCTATTTCTTCATCCGGTTCCGATTCTTCTTCCGGTTCCGATTCTTCTTCCGGTTCCGACTCTTCTTCCGGTTCCTCTTCGGGAACTTGTGAATCAGTCCACGAATCATTCCAATTTACATTTGACTCTTCATTATTATTAGGTGAGTCAATGGGACTTGTTCTAGAGGTAGACATCTATCACATAATATCAAACGCGTTAAGAGATTAATATATCACATAATATTCACATGTTAAAAATATATAGTTTCCAACAAAATTTGTTAAGCAATCATTTTTCAAGTAAACACGGTCGAAGTCCAGACTCACTAATGCATCCTAACAAACTCGATAAGACACACTAATGAAAAATTCTGGTTCTCTAAGACCAACGCTCTGATACCAACTGAAATGTCCCGTTCTTATTGATTAAAAACGTTCCATATTAATTGATTTCGTTGCGAGGTTTTGACCTCTATATGAGACGTTTTTCAAAGACTGCATTCATTTTTAAAACAAACCATAACCTTTATTTCATAAATAAAGGTTTAAAAAGCTTTACGTAGATTATCAAATAATGATAATCTAAAATATCCTGTTTACACACGACCATTACATAATGGTTTACAATACAAATATGTTACATCGAAATCAGTTTCTTGAATGCAGTTTTTACACAATATCATACAAACATGGACTCCAAATCTTGTCCTTATTTTAGTATGCAACAGCGGAAGCTCTTAATATTCACCTGAGAATAAACATGCTTTAAACGTCAACAAAAATGTTGGTGAGTTATAGGTTTAACCTATATATATCAAATCGTAACAATAGACCACAAGATTTCATATTTCAATACACATCCCATACATAGAGATAAAAATCATTCATATGGTGAACACCTGGTAACCGACATTAACAAGATGCATATATAAGAATATCCCCATCATTCCGGGACACCCTTCGGATATGATATAAATTTCGAAGTACTAAAGCATCCGGTACTTTGGATGGGGTTTGTTAGGCCCAATAGATCTATCTTTAGGATTCGCGTCAATTAGGGTGTCTGTTCCCTAATTCTTAGATTACCAGACTTAATAAAAAGGGGCATATTCGATTTCGATAATTCAACCATAGAATGTTGTTTCACGTACTTGTGTCTATTTTGTAAATCATTTATAAAACCTGCATGTATTCTCATCCCAAAAATATTAGATTTTAAAAGTGGGACTATAACTCACTTTCACAGATTTTTACTTCGTCGGGAAGTAAGACTTGGCCACTGGTTGATTCACGAACCTATAACAATATATACATATATATCAAAGTATGTTCAAAATATATTTACAACACTTTTAATATATTTTGATGTTTTAAGTTTATTAAGTCAGCTGTCCTCGTTAGTAACCTACAACTAGTTGTCCACAGTTAGATGTACAGAAATAAATCGATAAATATTATCTTGAATCAATCCACGACCCAGTGTATACGTATCTCAGTATTGATCACAACTCAAACTATATATATTTTGGAATCAACCTCAACCCTGTATAGCTAACTCCAACATTCACATATAGAGTGTCTATGGTTGTTCCGAAATATATATAGATGTGTCGACATGATAGGTCGAAACATTGTATACGTGTCTATGGTATCTCAAGATTACATAATATACAATACAAGTTGATTAAGTTATGGTTGGAATAGATTTGTTACCAATAAAATGAGAAAAATTATCCAATCTTGTTTTACCCATAACTTCTTCATTTTAAATCCGTTTTGAGTGAATAAAATTGCTATGGTTTCATATTGAACTCTATTTTATGAATCTAAACAGAAAAAGTATAGGTTTATAGTCAGAAAAATAAGTTACAAGTTATTTTTGTAAAGGTAGTCATTTCAGTCGAAAGAACGACGTCTAGATGACCATTTTAGAAAACATACTTCCACTTTGAGTTTAACCATAATTTTTGGATATAGTTTCATGTTCATAATAAAAATCATTTTCTCAGAATAACAACTTTTAAATCAAATTTTATCATAGTTTTTAATTAACTAACCCAAAACAGCCCGCGGTGTTACTACGACGGCGTAAATCCGGTTTTACGGTGTTTTTCGTGTTTCCAGGTATTAAATCATTAAGTTAGCATATCATATAGATATAGAACATGTGTTTAGTTGATTTTAAAAGTCAAGTTAGAAGGATTAACTTTTGTTTGCGAACAAGTTTAGAATTAACTAAACTATGTTCTAGTGATTACAAGTTTAAACCTTCGAATAAGATAGCTTTATATGTATGAATCGAATGATGTTATGAACATCATTACTACCTTAAGTTCCTTGGATAAACCTACTGGAAAAGAGAAAAATGGATCTAGCTTCAATGGATCCTTGGATGGCTCGAAGTTCTTGAAGCAGAATCATGACACGAAAACAAGTTCAAGTAAGATCATCACTTGAAATAAGATTGTTATAGTTATAGAAATTGAACCAAAGTTTGAATATGATTATTACCTTGTATTAGAATGATAACCTACTGTAAGAAATAAATATTTCTTGAGGTTGGATGATCACCTTACAAGATTGGAAGTGAGCTAGCAAACTTGAAAGTATTCTTGATTTTATGAAACTAGAACTTTTGGAATTTATGAAGAACACTTAGAACTTGAAGATAGAACTTGAGAGAGATCAATTAGATGAAGAAAATTGAAGAATGAAAGTGTTTGTAGGTGTTTTTGGTCGTTGGTGTATGGATTAGATATAAAGGATATGTAATTTTGTTTTCATGTAAATAAGTCATGAATGATTACTCATATTTTTGTAATTTTATGAGATATTTCATGCTAGTTGCCAAATGATGGTTCCCACATGTATTAGGTGACTCACATGGGCTGATAAGAGCTGATCATTGGAGTGTATATACCAATAGTACATACATCTAAAAGCTGTGTATTGTACGAGTACGAATACGGGTGCATACGAGTAGAATTGTTGATGAAACTGAACGAGGATGTAATTGTAAGAATTTTTGTTAAGTAGAAATATTTTGATAAGTGTATTGAAGTATTTCAAAAGTGTATAAATACATATTAAAACACTACATGTATATACATTTTAACTGAGTCGTTAAGTCATCGTTAGTCGTTACATGTAAGTGTTGTTTTGAAACCTTTAGGTTAACGATCTTGTTAAATGTTGTTAACCCAATGTTTATAATATCAAATGAGATTTTAAATTATTATATTATCATGATATTATCATGTATGAATATCTCTTAATATGATATATATACATTAAATGTCTTTACAACGATAATCGTTACATATATGTCTCGTTTAAAAATCATTAAGTTAGTAGTCTTATTTTTACATATGTAGTTCATTGTTAATATACTTAATGATATGTTTACTTATCATAGTATCATGTTAACTATATATATATCCATATATATGTCATCATATAGTTTTTACAAGTTTTAACGTTCGTGAATCACCGGTCAACTTGGGTGGTCAATTGTCTATATGAAACATATTTCAATTAATCAAGTCTTAACAAGTTTGATTGCTTAACATGTTGGAAACATTTAATCATGTAAATATCAATCTCAATTAATATATATAAACATGGAAAAGTTCGGGTCACTACAACCAACAGTACCATCACCACCAACAACAACAACATCCGCATCCCACACCTCAACATCACAATCTGTACCTCGAACATCAACGTCATACGCACCATAGATACTAAGGAATACCAACAACAACAAACGATGAAGTATTGATTCATAACTTCATCGAAGAAATATTCTGCAGAGAATATGTAGTTTCTAAAAGTTTTAGATATTATATATTCTAGTCCTAGTCGAAAATCAGATGAGATTAATATTATGTTAACTCATTATAATTATGATTACATCTAAAGAAAATATATATGTAGGTGTATTTTCATAAAGAATGTAATTAAGAAAACTCTTTTGTACAAACTGTTAATGGTGAGAATATTTTAACGGGTCGGTAATACCCGAGAGATATATAAATTCACTATTAATATGTTACATTCTTCGATTCTGCTTCAACAAATCATCAACTATACTCACTACTTTCACAACAATATATATTCTTTTATAAAAATCAAAGCAACCATCATCATCCAAATTTGATTACATGTTTTGATTTTAACAAATCAAAATCCAAGTCAAGATTTAACAAAAGACATCATTCTTAGATTCCTACATCTTTCGAAGCTATACTTTGACTTCAAAACTATGCTAGAACATCATAGAACCCAGAAAAGTATTTGTATCATTCAAATTCCTAGAACATCATATGAATATTAACGATTACAATCTATGTTCAAATCCCTCGAAATTCCTGAAGACACTTCAAATAATGAATCATCGAGATGATGATCCAACCACATGTTACCGCAGTCTTGTACATGAAAAACCCTCGAAATCAAAGTCATAGTTTAACACGTATCCGTGTCAGACCCTTTGGCATTTATTAGCTAAAATAACTTTTCAATCCCTTTTCAAAATAGACAGTTTTGTCACCACTCCAGCAAATCACCTTCAATTGTTCATTCGAATAAGCCTTATTATAATGATTACCCCTTCATCATTGTTACCGGGGAACCTTTCATGTCCCACCACATTAGCAGTAAATTTACCAAAAACTTCATTGATCCTTGACATTCCGAACAATCATAATACTCATTGAAACCCTATCATGTACTCATCTACATCTTGTAACAATAATTGCCATACCAACTACCGGGAATTAGCAATCAGTATTTCGAATTTCGCAGCAATTCTACGCCAACGGTTATATATATACATATAATGTCTATCTCCAAGACTTACTTACTTCGAATGTGAAGTTTCTGAAAAACAACCCAAACTGCGAAACTAGTTCTTCGAATTTTGGAAAAATGCTGATGAAGCAGCAAAAACTGTAAACAACCTTAACAGTCGAAAGTTTGATGATAAAGAGTAGTGTGTTGGAAAAGCACGGAAAAAGAGAAGGTTTGAAACTGGAAAACGGATTGAGCAAACTATGAAGAAGGCTGTGGATAAATCACAGAGACTAAACGTGCCTTCAAAGAATCCAAATGATTCAGTATCTGCTGAAGTCATTAACGAATACCTTGCTCCTGACTCTAAACCTTTACGGACAAATTTTCTTTATCATCTTTCGATATTAGAAATTCTAAGATATCATCGTATCTTTCATTATAAATATCCTCGATATTTCTGAAGATATTTTCATAACTATTCTTATCTGAAATCATTTATCTCTTCAAGATATCAGTGTTACATCAGAAAGGAAACTGTTTTAGTTTCTAAAATATGAAAAGTTTGAACTTAAATGTTATTGAAGCAGTGATGGGAACTGAAGCATGAGTTAATATAATATAATAACACTTGATCAACGTGATTATATTACAGTAATTCATGCTGAGTTTCTAAATGGAACGTGATGATTCACAGATCATAACGTCATCATGTGCTATGTTATACGACTCTTGTATTCTATTTAATCTCTAAAATATCAAGAAAATATTTCTTGATGATTCGGTCTTTTCCAGGATATTCTGGTAATTTAACAAATCAAGATCGTGCCATTACCATTTTCTTCTTAGAACATTAACAATGTTCATTCCAAAATTCATATCTGCGAATTCTGGACCATTACAAGCAATGCTTAGTCACAATAAGAAGAAACGAATGGACAAAACTCCGAAATAGAAATTGGGGTATAAATCGCAGCAAATAAAAGATAGCATTAACTGGGAATGGCAATAATTATAGAAGACAGAAGCAGGAACTTTGAAATATAAGGGAGAATATAAAGCCCGATAACAATACATAAATTACAAATCGTGTATATCAATGTTTATCGCAACATAAAGTCACGGGAGAATTAAAAGCACTATAACCCCAAGGGCAAAGTAGAAGTAAGCAGATTCCTCTGGCGGAAGTTGGAAAAGGAGAATAATTGTTGCGATAGTAAGGATAAGGACAAGGATCAGAACTGGATTAAGCATTTTCACAATCTTTTGAATTTGAAAATTGAGTATAGGAATGGTAAAAGTAAGGAAACGAATGGGGGTGGATTTATAGTGAAATATTCGACAGAGTAATCAAAACAGATGATCGCATTTAAAGCAGATCCTAATTTCCTTGATTTTCGAAGAATCAAATCTTATTACTAAGACATTCTCCAAATCTCTTGAACTCTGGAAATCAACCTGTCTACGTCAAAAGATATGACGAAACTTTACCTACTCATTTCACTCCTTTGTGATAACTTCACTTATACTCTTCGCGTAACCAAATTGTGTTATCTATATTACTCGCTGATGATAAAACTTTAATTTTTAGCTCGCATGCATCATGAAAACGTATTTATTGTCAGCCATGACCATCTCAATCAAATTTCGGGACGAAATTTCTTTAACGGATAGGTACTGTGACAACCCGAAAATTTCTGACCAAATTTAAACTTTATCTTTATATTATTCCGACACGATAAGCAAAGTTTGTTAAGTTGAATCTCAAGAAGTGTAAACAGTATTCATACATTCATTTAACCTTGACCAAACCCTGACGATTCATGAACCATTATAATTAGATTAGAAAATATACGTATATATATATATATATATATATTTTTACAAAAATATAATATTAACTTAGTTAAAAAAAATGTCCTGATTTAAAATAATATATTTTGATAAACAACGAGTCACTGATTTATAGAAGCAAATGACCACAACGCTCAATTTTATAAGTTACATTTTTTTATAAGGTAATTTATTGATGAGTAAGCCAAATTATTAATAAGGGTACACGTCGCGTAACGTAAAAGGCTAGTTTTCTAAACGTACGAAAGTAAGTTCGAAAAACTGAAAGTGGTACACGAGTCGAGTATCAACGTACGAGTCAACGGACCTAAAATTACAAGTCAACTATGTACATGAATATAACATAATATATATATAATTAATATAAATTATATATATATTATATATATATAATAATATGTCGACAAACAAGAAAACAAAAAAATTGTGAGCTGGATTTTGGGGCCATGCGACCGCATGAGAAATAGGCATAAAACCCATGCGATTGCATGGCAGTCAGAATTCAGAAACATTCTATAAATTGGCCAGTTTGCTCAACACACACAGACATATATTCATTTTTACTCCGTATTTATTGTTATTATTATTATTATTATTATTATTATTATTATTATTATTATTATTAAGATTAATATTATTATTAATCTTATTATTATTAGTAGTATTAATATTATAAATAAAATACTACGACGAGGTCTTGAGCGTGTCACTTTCAAAATGGGTTTTCAAGCGGGATAGAGCTAAGGAAATTATGGGTAATGTTCGGGGGTATATTTATGAATCAAACCTAGTGTTTATCATCTTCGTTACGTCTACGTACTTTCCTACAATATTGAATCTCAATATTGATACGTAAGCACTCATATTTTATCTTTTATATATTAATTGTGTATCCATGTCTAGTGCTCGAGTATATATATTTATACATACGTGTATGCTAAATTTCGTTGTTAAACAGTTTATAATAGATCACGAATTAAATACATATATTACTGGTAAAAGGTATATGATATACATGTTTTTGGAAAGCTGACGAAAAATCAATCACTTTTCATTTAGATATCGAATAGTTTCGATGAACGGATTAAAAGATATGGTCAACTGAATTATAATTGACGTTAATTGGAATTGATTTTGAATCTGCAATTAATATTTAAACAACTTTTTTATAAGATTGATAAATTGGATTTTTGAATATTACCAACCGAGTAAATGAATCCTTATATAAGGTACGTCTTGTTTTGTTGAACTATTGTCAAAATTGACTTTTCGAAACGACTTTGGATAACTTTTGTATGTCGATCTCGAGCATTAGGATTGTGATACACTATGACCTGACCTAGCTTGATAAACATTTATTAACCAACATATGTTCTCTAGATTGAGATCTACGGTTATTTGGTAATCCGAGTTTCGGTCACATTTTGGTGAACGACTTTATATGCTGCTAAAGTGAGTTTCATTTGCTCCCTTTTTAATTGCTTTTGAAATCTATATTTTTGGGCTGAGAATACATGCAATTTATTTTAAAACGCAATGGATACAAGTACATACTAAATTCTACACTGAGTTTAAACCGAAAATCCCTTAGCTTTGGTAACTAGTAACTGCCCGTTATAAGAACTGGTGGGCGCGAGTAGTAGTATATGGATCCATAGGGCTTGATATCCCCGTCCGAGCTAGAGCACTAGCCTTTTAACGGACGTATACTATTTGAGAAGCATACACGTTGGTTTGCGTGTATTATTAAGATGATTATACAAAGGGTATAAATTATATATACGTTAAGTTTAGTTACCATGGTGCTCAATCTTGTAGAATATTTTGATAAACGTTTCTGGATGAAACAACTGAAATCTTGTGATCCACCTTTATGTACAGATTATGCAAAACATTTAAACTATGAACTGTCACGACCCGGAAAATTTAGACTAATTTTAAACCAAACTCTCGATACGATAGTGTAATTTCAACACGATAAGCAAAGTCTGTTAGGTTGAGTCTCAAAATTTTTGAACTGTTTCATATATTCAATTAACCTTCGACTGTTCTCGACGATTCACGAACAACTATTTGTAAATAGATACATATATATGTGTGTGTATATAAATACTACTTTGAAATATATAAAATAATATTAAATCTATTTGTTTAAAAATATATAATATATATTTATGTGATAAAACTTGTTATTTAAAACTGATTATATATAGAGAGAGAGTAAATGGAAAATGAATGATTTCGAGCCTAATTAGTAAACGTCAGTGACACTCGGTTGACGTTTCGTTAGTTTTAATATAGATCTAGTACAAGTTTATGAAGATTTAAAATAAAAGTTGAACAGTAAATTGATTTCGAAGATTTTAGGTTTGATAAAAATATTTTTACCTTTTTAAGTTTAAATATTTGTACTCCGTACATATAAATCGGAACAGAAAATAAATAATTTTCGAACCTTTTTCATCAGGTTTCAAACAGGTAATGAGTGAAATAATAAAATATATTTAATCTAAAAGTTTGAGATTTTTAGGAACACTTTTATACGACAACTGTTTAGCAATAGACCACGATATAAGAATCCTATTGAAACTGTCGGCACAAAATTATAAGATTCTGGCTGCTTTCTGTCATAACCCGTCCTTAACCATAAGAACGTGTTAGATAACGTATGATTTCATTGCGAGGTATTGACCTCTATATGCGACATTTTTTTTAAAGAAAAACTGCATATATTATACATTACAAACCATGATCCTTATTTTTGATACAAGCTTTGGACAAAATAAAGATGATTATCGTTTAGCGATAATCTTCGACTTACAAACTTTACAAATGATAATAACAACCCGATTTCTAGCATATTTTACAACACAAGTTCTTGGATATGCAGTCTTATTTTTGACACAAATATGCGTACGCAAGATCCTGCTTAGATTCAACATGATGCAGCGGAAGCTTCTAATTATCACCTGAGAATAGACATGTTTAAAACGTCAACATAAAGTTGGTGAGATATAGGTTTAATGCCGGCAGCGATATAAATATAGACCACAAGATTTCATATATAAACATTTTAATAAAAATATTCTAAGTGGTTGAGCACTTGGTAACCATACTTAACATTTAATCACGTCGCATATTCCCTTTATTATGAAATCTTACTACACCGTACCAAGTGTAGTCACGAAACGAAGTACTGTGCAACCGTTGAATACTGGTCGTCCAGTCCGGTTGGGGTTGTCAGGCCCGATAGATCTATCAACAGGATTCGCGTTTACAATACCGCTGTAAATAACAGTTACCAAGCTACAGGGAAGTATGCCAGTGGTACAACTCAACGTAGAATATATTTTTCAGTTACTTGTGTCCATAACGTAAAACATAAAATACATGTATTCTCATCCCGAAATATTTAGAGTTTAAAAGTGGGACTATATACTCACTGTTGTCTTGAAGATATATATAATTTGACTTGGTCTCCGGTTGATATCACGAACCTATCCATATATAATATATCAATACCTTTTCTTTTTAAACAAACGTCACATATATATACTTGTTATACTTTTAATACTTTGAATAATTCCTTAGTCCGTAGTTAGCAGTTCGTTGTTAGTAATTCAATTTTAATGGTTCATTTTTAGATGTTTAATATACCCGCAATGAAATAAATAAAACCCCCTAACGAAATAAATAAAACCCCATCGTATATGTATTGGTCGAGATTAATCTTGACCCACGGTACCGGTGTTGTCAAATGACGTGTTGCGTACATAAAGTACCGGTGTTGTCAAATGACGTGTTGCGTACAAACATGGGATCTTATGATTAATCTTCTCGTGTTGTTTGCGGGTGATCCTGAACCATATAAAATTGAATTATAAGTACATATACATAAAATATCATGTTATCTTAGAAATATGTGATTTTATTTAATTTTTCCCAATTAATCCCGAAGTTAAACAAGTCTTAGATATCCGATCTCGTTTTGGTCATAGTTTCTTCGTTACAACTCCGTTTTCGTTGATTCAACTTGTCACTTCCTTGGATCGAGTCCCTCTTTAAGACTATGAACTGTAAATACCTTAGTTTGTATTCGAAATCACAGGTCATAGGTCAAACTTTAGTGAAACTTATGAAGTTAATCATTTTCCATCATGTAAACAACCTTAAATGATTATTTTTCTAAAAATACTTATACTTTGAGTTAAATCATGAAATTTTTATGTGTTATCATATTCATAGTAAAAATCATTTTTTCAGAAAATAAACCTCCAATTCAAAGTTTAAGATGGTTTTTAATTATCCAACCCAAAACAGCCCCCGGTTGCACTCCGACGTCGTAAATTCAGTTTTTAAGGTGTTCTTTGAAAAACCAAGTTATACCTTGTTAAATTAGCATATATTTATGATATATTACAGGTCTTGAAGTATTTTAAAAGTTAAGTTAGAAGGATCTATTTAGTTTGCAAACAAGTTTGAAAACATTCAAACTATGTTCTTGTTGTTAAAATTTTATACCACAAAATAAGATAGCTATATATATATGAATCGAATAAGGTTATGAACATAGATTCTACCTCAAGTTCCTTGGACAAGGTTGCTGTAAAAGAGGAGTAAAAAGCTAGAACCAAAAGGGTGATGGAATTGGATGAAAGATTGGAAGTAAGTTTGTGTTCTTGGAAGGATTTCTTGAAGTGTTTTTGTATGGTTTTCTTATGGTGATTAAGTAAGGTTTTTGAAGCTAAATGATGGGGAAAATGCTTGGAGATGATCAAGTATGAAGTTAAGAGTATTTTGAGAGAGAAATGGAAGTGTAAGTATGAGAAAATGGGGTGAAGAAATGGTGTGCATGCATAAAAACGTTTTTAGGTTATAAAGGAAAAAAAAGATACCTAACTTTGTTTTCTTGCTAAATAATTCATGCTACTTTACAAATGGTTGGTTCCACATGTTTCTTAATCATTTAAGGCTGCTAAGGAGCAGATTTTTATTGGTATATACCAATAGTAAATACATCTAGAAGCTGCGTATGATACGGGTACATATACTCTAGGTATACGTATAGAAATCTTTGAGGAAACGGAACGAGGATTCAAATATAGCTATCTTTTGTAAATATACTTATATTGTTTTATGTATGTAAGCCCTTTAAAAGTGATAAAATACATATCTATACGATGCATGTATAAGTAATATAGGTTATAAGTATTTACGTCGAAAAACATTACGTATAGTTATCGTTTTGAAAACTTAAGTTAGTAGTTTTAAAATATACTTATAACTTATTGTTATTAATACAAAATGAGATATTAAAACATTCTTAGATCATGTTAAATATGTATATATACATATATATACACAAACGTATAATTATCATATGTTATATAGTTCGTGATATCATCGGTCAAACTAGACGGTCAAATGTTGTGTAAACTCTTTTCGGAAATATAAATCTCCACAATTTGGATTGCTTATCATGTTGGTAAGGTTTAATTTATGTAAATATTAATCTTATAAGTATAGAACGATCGAAAAAGTGCGGGTCGTTACATTACCTCCCCGTTAAATAAATTTCGTCCCGAAATTTTAAAATTGTACCTATTTTGCGTCATCGAGAAACAAGTGTGGATACTTTTGTTTCATCTGATCCTCTCGTTCCCAAGTAAACTCAGGACCTCTTCGAGCATTCCAACGAACCTTAACGATCGGTATGTTGCTCTGCTTGAGCTGTTTAACTTCACGGTCCATGATTTCGATTGGTTCTTCGATGAATTGTAGTTTCTCATCGACATGGATTTCTTCAAGAGGAATGGTGAGATCTTCCTTTGCAAGACACTTCTTAAGGTTCGAGACGTGAAAGGTATTATGTACTCCGGCGAGTTGTTGCGGTAACTCGAGTCGATAAGCTACCGGTCCAATGCGTTCAATAATCTTGAACGGGCCTACGTACCTTGGGTTCAGTTTACCCCTTTTGCCGAAACGTATTACACCTTTCCATGGTGACACTTTTAACATAACCATGTCACCGATCTGAAACTCTAATGGTTTCCTTCGAACATCGGCGTAGCTCTTTTGGCGACTACGGGCTGTTTTCAATCTCTCCTTGATTTGTACAATCTTCTCAGTCGTTTCGTGTATGATCTCGGGACCCGTTAATTGTTGATCTCCTACTTCATTCCAACAGATAGGAGATCTACACTTCCTTCCATACAATGCTTCGAATGGCGCAGCTCCAATGCTCGCATGATAACTATTATTATACGAGAATTCTGCTAACGGTAGATATTTATCCCATCCGTTTCCAAAATCAATCACACATGCCCTGAGCATGTCTTCAAGAGTCTGAATTGTTCTTTCACTCTGCCCGTCGGTTTGCGGATGATATGCGGTACTCATATCCAAACGAGTTCCTAGTGCCTCCTGTAGTGATTGCCAGAACTTTGAGGTAAATCTACTATCACGATCAGATATAATGGAAATAGGTATTCCATGCCTTGAAACTATTTCCTTTATATATAATCGTAATAATTTCTCCATTCTATCCGTTTCCTTTATAGGCAAGAAATGTGCAGATTTGGTAAGACGATCAACAATTACCCAAATAGTGTCGTATCCCCAGGCAGTCTTTGGTAACTTCGTGATGAAATCCATGGTAATACCGTCCCATTTCCATTCTGGGATTTCTGGTTGTTGAAGTAATCCTGACGGCTTTTGGTGTTCTGCTTTGACTTTGGAACAAGTTAAACACTCCCCAACATATGTTGCAACGTCTGTCTTTAAATTAGGCCACCAATAATGCGTCTTAAGATCTTGATACATCTTTCCAACTCCAGGATGTATCGAGTATCTTGTCTTATGTGCCTCATTCAATATCAACTTCCTTAATCCACCCAACTTCGGTACCCAAATACGGTTTGCAAAATATCGAATTCCGTCTTCCCGTATAACGAGTTGCTTCTCATACTTCTTCATTATTTCATTTCTTATGTTTTCTTTAGTAAGTGCTTCTCGTTGAACTTCTTTGATTTGTGAGTTGAGATTCATGCGAATTTTTATGTTCATCGCTCGTACTCGAATTGGTTCTCGTTCCTTTCTGCTTAGAGCATCGGCCACCACGTTCGCCTTCCCGGGATGATAACGAATTTCACAATCATAGTCGTTTATCAGCTCGACCCACCTACGTTGCCTCATGTTCAGCTGTTTTTGATCGAAAATATGTTGAAGGCTTTTATGATCAGTAAACACAGTGCATTTAACCCCATACAAGTAGTGTCTCCATATCTTCAATGCAAACACGACTGCTCCCAGTTCTATATCATGCGTCGTATAATTCCGCTCGTGAATCTTTAATTGTCGGGATGCGTATGCAATAACTTTCTTCCGTTGCATAAGAACGCAACCAAAACCTTGTCGCGAAGCGTCACAATATATTTCAAAATCATCGTTCCCTTCTGGTAACGATAAAATAGGCGCCGTAGTCAACTTCTTTTTCAGTAATTGAAATGCACTCTCCTGCTCAGAAGTCCATTCATATTTCTTCCCTTTTTGCGTTAACGCTGTCAACGGCTTAGCTATTCGGGAAAAATCTTGAATAAACCTTCTATAATAACCGGCTAAACCCAAAAATTGGCGTATCTGCATTGGTGTCTTAGGAGTCTCCCATTTTTCAATGGCTTCAATTTTTGCTGGATCAACCTGAATTCCTTTGCTACTAACAACGTGGCCAAGAAATTGCACTTCTTTCAACCAGAAAGCACATTTAGAAAATTTAGCATATAGCTGTTCTTTTCTCAACAACTCTAATATCAACCTTAAATGCTGCTCATGCTCTTGCTCACTCTTGGAATAGATAAGAATATCATCAATGAAAACGATAACAAACTTATCTAAATATGGACTACAAACTCGATTCATGAGGTCCATGAATACAGCTGGCGCATTCGTCAATCCAAACGGCATGACCAAAAATTCGTAATGACCGTAGCGTGTCCGAAAAGCAGTTTTCGGTATATCTTCTTCTTTGACACGTAATTGATGATAGCCCGATCTTAAGTCAATTTTCGAGTACACACATGATCCTTGGAGTTGATCAAATAAGTCGTCAATTCTCGGTAGTGGATACCGATTCTTGATAGTTAACTTATTTAATTCACGATAATCTATACACATTCGGAAAGATCCGTCTTTCTTCTTGACGAATAAAATTAGAGCTCCCCACGGTGAAGTACTTGGTCGTATGAATCCACGATCCAGTAATTCTTTTAACTGACTCTGAAGTTCTTTTAACTCGGACGGTGCAAGTCTATATGGAGCATGGGCAACCGGTGCAGCTCCTGGTACAAGATCTATTTGAAATTCTACAGATCTAAATGGAGGTAATCCCGGCAACTCTTCCGGAAATACTTCAGGAAAATCTCTTGCCACAGGCACGTCATTGATGCACTTCTCTTTTTCTTTCTTTTCGACTTTATTAACATGTGCTAAGATAGCATAGCACCCTTTCTTCAAGCACTTTTGAGCTTTCAAATAACTAATGAGTTTTAGCTTTGATTTACCCTTCTCTCCATAAATCATTACTGGCGTTTTATCCTTACGAGGAATGTGAATTGCCTTCTTGGCGCACACAACTTCAGCTCCTATTTTGGACATCCAGTCCATGCCGATTATTACATCAAAACTTCCTAATTCTACGGGTATCAAATCAATCTTAAATGTTTCTCCGGCTAAATTTATTATACAATCACGGCAAATTTTATCGGCTTTAATTAGTTTACCATTAGCTAACTCAATCATGTACTTAGCATCTAGAGGTAATGATGAACAATTCAATTTAGCGTGAAAGTCTCTACACACGTAACTTCTATCAGCACCAGTATCAAATATAATAGATGCGGATAAGTTATTAATGGTAAACGTACCCGTAACAAGCTCCGGGTCTTCACATGCCTCTCTAGCATTAATAACAAATGCTCTCCCACGTGCAGGTCCGATATTCTTCTCTGGATTCGGGCACTGGTTCTTATAGTGACCTTGTTTTCCACACCCAAAACAAGTAATGGTAGCCAAAGCAGTTCTATTTGCATTGGTGGCAGGAGTCTTGGTACCATTTGTATTTGTAACGAGAGCCCTACAATCTTCAGCAAGATGACCCTTTCGATTACATTTGTTGCATACCACATTACAGTAACCAGAGTGATGTTTGTGGCATCGGTTGCATAAAGGATTTTGTCCTTTATAACCAAAGCTTAAACCACTACCCGCACCTTGCGTGTTTTCTTGTTTCTTAAAAGATTGTTGTTGGTTACCTCGATCATAATTTCCATTCCACTTTCTTTTGTTACCTGATACCTTCACATCAGTATTGGATACTTTCTTATCCATGATGACCTGATCCATTAGCTCGTTTGCCATGGTTATAGCTTCATGAATTGTCTTAGGTTTCGATGCTGTAACATTTGCCTTGACCTTTTTGGGCAAACCATCTTTGTACATTTCAATCTTCCGTTCTTCGGTTGGAACCAATTCAGGACATAGCAAAACTAATTCCATGAATCGCTGATTGTAGTTGGTGATTTCAGTACCAATAACCTTCAGACTTCGTAACTCATCTTCCAACTTCCTAACCTCGTTCCTTGGACAATATTCGTTGATTAACATTGTTTTGAATTCTTCCCACGGAGTATCATAAGCTACATCTCCTCCTACAGCCTTCACATAATTTTTCCACCACGTGAGTGCACTATCTTGTAAAGTGCACGATGCATACTTGGTCATGTCCTTTTCAACACAACCACTGATTTTAAACACAGTCTCCATCTTTTCTATCCACCGGGTTAAACCGATCGGTCCTTCTGTTCCACTGAATGATGAGGGCTTGCAAGCTTGAAAAGTTTTGTAAGTGCACCCCACACGAGGATTTGGGTTAACTGCAGCACCTCTTGCAGCCTCGACCCATAACATTCTGTCGTTCACTCGCTGATTGATGAGTTCCTGGATTTCTTGTTCCGTCATTCGGTTCAATCGCGCCATATTCTTCTATAAGAATGAAAAGAAAATAATTATTCACATGGAATATTATAGATGTAGTGTATATTTACAGTACATTATAGCTTATTAATAATATGAACCAGGTATTATTATAAAAGCCTTTTCTTCTTATTAGCGTTTTATAATTATATCTAGGGTAGTACCTACCCGTTAATGTCCATACTTAATAGCTTAGTACAGAATCAATTACTACCATCTAAATAATACTTAACCATGGAAAATTATTGCATTTCACACTTCACTATTTTACATATGCTTATCTTACATCGAACATTAAACAAACCACACTAATAATATTATACAAAACATTATATGATCCCATGGTTTAATACGGCAGCGCATCGTTTGGTCTATTTTCTAGGACGTTTAGGTTCAAAGAATCGCTTAACGCTTATCCTGGCTGTCTGCCTATATTTTGGCTGTGGGACTAAAGAACTGGATGCCGGGATAGAACGAATAGGAATAGCGGGAATAGGGGTGGTAGTGTCTAGTGGAGTTGGTGCCACATCATCCTTACTAAACTCGGGATTTGAATTTTCTAATTCATTAGCCTTTCGTTTCTTTCCTAGTTCGAACTCGTCTTTTGTAATTTCCTGTATTTCTTCCTCGGGTTCACTTTCCTCCTCGGGTTCACTTTCCTCCTCGGGTTCACTTTCCTCCTCGGGTTCACTTTCCGGGTTCTCTATAGTCGGTTCATCCGGAATTTGTGAGTCTTCCCCAAAGATATTATTTTCGTCATCGGATAGGTTAATGACTGGAACACCATCTGAAGATTCTGGTTCGGAGTCGCTGAACGTGATGATAAGTTTTGAGCCCGACATCTATCACACAACAACTAACCCATTAGTACTACATAATATTTACATATAAATTTTAACCAACAATGATAAGCAATGGTTTTTAAATCAAACCCGGTCAAAGTCCAGACTTACTAATGTATCCTAACGACTTATCAGTTAGACACACTAATGCAAACCTGGTTCGCTAAGACCACCGCTCTGATACCACATGTCATAACCCGTCCTTAACCATAAGAACGTGTTAGATAACGTATGATTTCATTGCGAGGTATTGACCTCTATATGCGACATTTTTTTTAAAGAAAAACTGCATATATTATACATTACAAACCATGATCCTTATTTTTGATACAAGCTTTGGACAAAATAAAGATGATTATCGTTTAGCGATAATCTTCGACTTACAAACTTTACAAATGATAATAACAACCCGATTTCTAGCATATTTTACAACACAAGTTCTTGGATATGCAGTCTTATTTTTGACACAAATATGCGTACGCAAGATCCTGCTTAGATTCAACATGATGCAGCGGAAGCTTCTAATTATCACCTGAGAATAGACATGTTTAAAACGTCAACATAAAGTTGGTGAGATATAGGTTTAATGCCGGCAGCGATATAAATATAGACCACAAGATTTCATATATAAACATTTTAATAAAAATATTCTAAGTGGTTGAGCACTTGGTAACCATACTTAACATTTAATCACGTCGCATATTCCCTTTATTATGAAATCTTACTACACCGTACCAAGTGTAGTCACGAAACGAAGTACTGTGCAACCGTTGAATACTGGTCGTCCAGTCCGGTTGGGGTTGTCAGGCCCGATAGATCTATCAACAGGATTCGCGTTTACAATACCGCTGTAAATAACAGTTACCAAGCTACAGGGAAGTATGCCAGTAATACAACTCAACGTAGAATATATTTTTCAGTTACTTGTGTCCATAACGTAAAACATAAAATACATGTATTCTCATCCCGAAATATTTAGAGTTTAAAAGTGGGACTATATACTCACTGTTGTCTTGAAGATATATATAATTTGACTTGGTCTCCGGTTGATATCACGAACCTATCCATATATAATATATCAATACCTTTTCTTTTTAAACAAACGTCACATATATATACTTGTTATACTTTTAATACTTTGAATAATTCCTTAGTCCGTAGTTAGCAGTTCGTTGTTAGTAATTCAATTTTAATGGTTCATTTTTAGATGTTTAATATACCCGCAATGAAATAAATAAAACCCCCTAACGAAATAAATAAAACCCCATCGTATATGTATTGGTCGAGATTAATCTTGACCCACGGTACCGGTGTTGTCAAATGACGTGTTGCGTACATAAAGTACCGGTGTTGTCAAATGACGTGTTGCGTACAAACATGGGATCTTATGATTAATCTTCTCGTGTTGTTTGCGGGTGATCCTGAACCATATAAAATTGAATTATAAGTACATATATATAAAATATCATGTTATCTTAGAAATATGTGATTTTATTTAATTTTTCCCAATTAATCCCGAAGTTAAACAAGTCTTAGATATCCGATCTCGTTTTGGTCATAGTTTCTTCGTTACAACTCCGTTTTCGTTGATTCAACTTGTCACTTCCTTGGATCGAGTCCCTCTTTAAGACTATGAACTGTAAATACCTTAGTTTGTATTCGAAATCACAGGTCATAGGTCAAACTTTAGTGAAACTTATGAAGTTAATCATTTTCCATCATGTAAACAACCTTAAATGATTATTTTTCTAAAAATACTTATACTTTGAGTTAAATCATGAAATTTTTATGTGTTATCATATTCATAGTAAAAATCATTTTTTCAGAAAATAAAAGTCCAATTCAAAGTTTAAGATGGTTTTTAATTATCCAACCCAAAACAGCCCCCGGTTGCACTCCGACGTCGTAAATTCAGTTTTTAAGGTGTTCTTTGAAAAACCAAGTTATACCTTGTTAAATTAGCATATATTTATGATATATTACAGGTCTTGAAGTATTTTAAAAGTTAAGTTAGAAGGATCTATTTAGTTTGCAAACAAGTTTGAAAATATTCAAACTATGTTCTTGTTGTTAAAATTTTATACCACAAAATAAGATAGCTATATATATATGAATCGAATAAGGTTATGAACATAGATTCTACCTCAAGTTCCTTGGACAAGGTTGCTGTAAAAGAGGAGTAAAAAGCTAGAACCAAAAGGGTGATGGAATTGGATGAAAGATTGGAAGTAAGTTTGTGTTCTTGGAAGGATTTCTTGAAGTGTTTTTGTATGGTTTTCTTATGGTGATTAAGTAAGGTTTTTGAAGCTAAATGATGGGGAAAATGCTTGGAGATGATCAAGTATGAAGTTAAGAGTATTTTGAGAGAGAAATGGAAGTGTAAGTATGAGAAAATGGGGTGAAGAAATGGTGTGCATGCATAAAAACGTTTTTAGGTTATAAAGGAAAAAAAAGATACCTAACTTTGTTTTCTTGCTAAATAATTCATGCTACTTTACAAATGATTGGTTCCACATGTTTCTTAATCATTTAAGGCTGCTAAGGAGCAGATTTTTATTGGTATATACCAATAGTAAATACATCTAGAAGCTGCGTATGATACGGGTACATATACTCTAGGTATACGTATAGAAATCTTTGAGGAAACGGAACGAGGATTCAAATATAGCTATCTTTTGTAAATATACTTATATTGTTTTATGTATGTAAGCCCTTTAAAAGTGATAAAATACATATCTATACGATGCATGTGTAAGTAATATAGGTTATAAGTATTTACGTCGAAAAACATTACGTATAGTTATCGTTTTGAAAACTTAAGTTAGTAGTTTTAAAATATACTTATAACTTATTGTTATTAATACAAAATGAGATATTAAAACATTCTTAGATCATGTTAAATATGTATATATACATATATATACACAAACGTATAATTATCATATGTTATATAGTTCGTGATATCATCGGTCAAACTAGACGGTCAAACGTTGTGTAAACTCTTTTCGGAAATATAAATCTCGACAATTTGGATTGCTTATCATGTTGGTAAGGTTTAATTTATGTAAATATTAATCTTATAAGTATAGAACGATCGAAAAAGTGCGGGTCGTTACACTTTCCTGTTGATACAGTGTTAAATGATTGAATTCATTTTATTTCCTAACTATATATCTATTTGTATATATATACATAACATACAGATATATACAATTACACTTGTATGATCAACCATATCCATTTACTTCTTTTGTTATTCAAGCTCCAAACTCACCACACCCATTTCTATTTTTCCTACTTACTCATTCCCTTATTTCTCTTATGAACACCACTACTCTCGGCCATCACCAACCTATGACTTCCACCATTCCATCGCCACCACCTTGAACCACCGTGGACTTACAAACCCGAAACTGCCACCTTTAATCACAACCTCTTCTCTCCTCCTTCTTCTTGATTTCTCTCTCCGTGAATCACAAACCGCCGGTCCACCAACTACAACCACCTCACAACACTTTAAACAACCACCGGCTACCACCATGGCAGCTCGTTGCTATTGTTTAAACTCGATCCACGAACTATCAATCACTATCCTATAAACCAATATCACAATCACTCCGTTGCCACTTATGCTACTGCTGCTACGGTTTCTGTTTATTCGCACCCATCAAGTACCATCTTGAAACAACCACCACCTTGACTCATCATCGTCTCTCTATTTTCTCCCCTCTCTCTCTTAATTCTTGTAACCGAAACTCTCTCATTCTCTGTTTTCTATGAACAATTGGAACTCATCAAACACAAACGATCAAACTTATCACGGTTTATGTTTCTGGGTCTGTCTTTGTCGAACACCATGAACCACCTCTATCTATCTCCTATCTTCAATCTTACAAACACCACCTTAACACCACTACAACCACAACAAAACCATTGACATCTCCACTATAACACCACCTTGAAATCACCTTATTCTCTTGTTTGCATACCACTTCTACCATGAGCAATCAACCTCGTCATCTCTTCAAAATCAAATCATCAAAACCCATTTGAGGAACAAATCCCTACGATGGCTGCACCTGCTAATTTTACTATTACTGTATCTCGTTATTTTTGTTTTCTTGCTCAACAATTCACCTTAAAACCGCCAGAATACCACCAACTTACAACCCATTCATGTTGCTGCTATTGAACCGTTTCCATATTTTTTTTTTAAGATAAAGATGATGATGATTAGTGAACAAGATTAAGATAATAATTGATAAGATGATGAGTGCACGTTGTCTTTTCTTTCTATGGCCGACAACCAGTGAGCAAGAAACCCCACAATTGCTATTCTGTTCCTGTTTTTAATTTCCTAATGACAAAACCTAAAACAGATAACCCCACCTGATTGTGATCTAGCTATTTTATTTTTTTTGGAATTCCTTTGTGGGTCGAATAACACAACCGATTTCTGGCAGAAGTACTTATTAGACTTATTATTTAGTGGACTTTTTAAATTGGGCCAACACAAGCCCACGAACAAGATCGCAAGCCCAATGACAACCAAGCTATGTGTTGATCTTGTTTCTGTTTCTTTTTAGCGAGAACAACATGGTCACGGTTAGATGATCATGGTAGTTATGACGATTGACGTTGATGATTAAGATAATAAAGAGTTCATGATGTAATTAAATGATGATGAGGATTCGATGATCACAAGATGATAATGATTTGATGATATTAGTAATAACAATGATGATCACGTTTAGATTATGATGATTAAACATGATGATGATTTAACAGCAGAATGATTATGATTATGATTATGATTATGATAAGATGATTATGGTCATGATTATGATATACTTGCAATTAAAATAAGTCACGATGATAATTTGAATCATGATAATAGAGATGATTATGATATAAGAATGATGATATGTAAGATTGATGATTCGTGATAATGAAGATCAATATTAAAATATGGTGATTAGATGACTAGATTAAGATGATGATACTAGGAAGATGATAGATAATTAATATGGGTTAAATGATTAAGCGTGCTAAGTAATTCAAGAACGAAACAAATGGAGTAATGGTTAAGGATGTTTCCAGGTTAGCGGGACGTCGTGGGTTCAAATCTGGACTTGGGCATTTTTTAAGAGCTACTTCTATTGAGGTAGTATTTTCATTAATATTATTATTATTATTATTATTATTATTATTATTATTATTTATATTTATTATTATTATTATTATTATTATTATTATTATTATTATTATTATTATTGTTATTATTATTATTATCATTAACATTAAAATTAATATTTTAATTGAAATAATAACTATCATTATTTTTATCATTATTACTACTAGTATTACTAATATATCAAATAAAGATTTTTCTATATAAAAATAAATATATCTAAGTAAGTATTAATGAATCATATAATTTATTAAAATGACAAGTATATCAATAATAATATAGAAATTTGTTCAATTACGATTATGTGTATTAATATATATACCTAATATAGGTTCGTGAATCCGAGATCAATCCTACACTTGTTAAATGACATCATATGTATTTTTACTACAAAATACAGTATGGTGAGTTTCATTTGCTCCCTTTTTAATTGCTTTTGCAATATATATTTTTGGGCTGAGAATACATGCGCTGCTTTTATAAATATTTACGAAATAGACACAAGTACTTAAAATACATTCTACGTTGAGTTGTACCACTGGCATACTTCCCTGTAGCTTGGTAACTACTATTTACATGGGTATTGTAAACGCGAATCCTGTTGATAGATCTATCGGGCCTGACAACCCCAACTGGACTGGACGACCAGTATTCAACGGTTGCACAGTACTTCGTTTCGGTAACTACATTTGGTACGGTGTAGTGAGATTTCATAATAAAGGGAATATGCGACGTTGATTAAATGTTAAGTATGGTTACCAGGTACTCAACCACTTAGAATATTTTTATTAAAACGTTATGAATATGAAATCTTGTGGTCTATTAATATATTGAAATGATTATTAGGATAAACCTATGAACTCACCAACCTTTTGGTTGACACTTTTAAGCATGTTTATTCTCAGGTACGAATTAAGTCTTCCGCTGTGCATTTGCTTATTTTAAAGACATTACTTGGAGTCCTTCATGGCATATTTAGGACAACACCTCGCAATGGGACCAGATGTTGATGATTTCGTCCAGGTGGATAAGGACGGGTCGTTACAGGTGGTATCAGAGCGGTGGTCTTAGAGAACCAAGTCTTGCATTAGTGTGTCTAACTGATAGTTGTTTAGATGCATTAGTGGGTTTGGACTTCGACCGTGTCTGTATGTCAAAAGTTTTGCTTATCATTTAGTGTCGAAAATTATTTGCTTATCATCCTTAAAGTCTAGACACATCTTACTGCCTCTATTGCCTAGATAGTGTATAGACAAACTCATATCTTAGCATATCTGCTAATTCATATCTTAGCGTATCTGTTACTGTTACCTTTGTCTGACAGCTTCCGTAGATTCCTCCGTAACTTATGGGATTTTAGTATTATATATGCATATGTAAATTATGTATTGCAGGGTACTAATCTATATCCTATAATCTATTTCTTATCAAAAATCCTTCATCTGATCGTACGAGATGAATCCCTCAACCAGTTCGAGTCCCTCAGATTTCGATAGTTATACTGACAGCTATTCCGACGGCTATTCCGACATGGATATTCACCTAAGCTCCGAAAGCGGTGTCACCAGAATGAATCAATCAATCAGCCATCCCCAATTCATCTGATGGATTCGTAGTCGACTTAACCAATGGAGACGAGAAGAAGGAGATCCTTTCCTTCCACCAACCGAATTCAATTCTTGTCGAAAAACCTGAAGCACTTACCGACGAACCAGTCCGAAACACCATTTTTAGCCTCATCTCCAGGGTAGCTCGTCACGATTATCTTCTATCTAAAATTCTAAACCTTATTCATTCGCTTGTTCTAACCGCCAATCATCCCGGAGTAATCGAAGAAGTCAACGAGCTTCGCGCCCGAGTTGTAGCCTTGTAAAAGATGGTGAAAAATGTATCAGCTTCAGCAGCATCACTGGCATCAACAGTACCATCAGTAACAACACCAGTACCATCAACCATCCATGCCTCAACATCTCATTCTGTACCTCAAGTATAATCATTGTTCTACGTATCGTTCTACATCATTTATCTTCGTTCTACATGGCGATTATGTAATCTCTAATATTTTAGAGATTATGTATTCTAGTTCTAATGGTAAATTAAAGGAGTTTAATATCTTATTAACTCATTAAATTTATAATTACATCTGAAGAAAATATATATGTATATATGTTTTCATAAAGATTGTAATTAAAAATTCTTTCGTACAAACTGTTAATGATGAAAATATTTTAACGGGTAGGTAATACCCGAGGAATATTTAGATTGCACATTAATAAGTTACACTGTACATTCTTCGATTCTGATTCAATGATCATCTATTACCCTGTTTACATTCACCGATATATGAATCTGTACACCACAGAATAACCATTTTCATTCAATTTCGTATTTGGATTTTGACCTATCAGAATCCAACAAGTGGCATAATAAAGAAAACACTGGACAAAATAAAACTTGTTAGAAACAAACAAATTAACTATGAGAAAAATGTTGTTAAGAATCCACGCTAACTGTTCCTAGCTAATTGTTCATAGCTAACTGATTACATTTTATTTATCGCAATTTATTTATCGCAATTTACATTCTCGCAATTTTACTTATCGTCATTTAATTTCTGTTATTTACTTTACGCACTTTATTTATCGTCATTTAATTTCTGTTATTTATTTTTACGCACTTTAAATATCGGGACACGTATACAAGGTTTTGACATATCATATCAACGCATCTATATATATTATTTGGAATAACCATAGACACTCTATATGCAGTAATGCGGGAGTTAGCTATACAGGGTTGAGGTTGATTCTACAATAATATATATAGTTTGAGTTGTGATCGAGTCTGAGACGTATACGGGTCACGAAACGTAATAATTAATTCGAATATTATATATTAAACTATATATGAATTATTGGACTGTTAACTGTGGACTATCGACTGTGGACTAATAATATTGGACAATTAAAATGAATTAAAATATTGATCATAACATATGAAACTAAACAATTCTTCAAGTTTGCCACTTGATTTCATCTTAAACCTCATTTGTATCTTGACGATTCCAATCTGCGTTCAAACATTTCATGATTCTTGAAAACACCTCAATCGAGAGGATGAACCAACCGCACTTCATCTACGGAAGGAAAGATTTATGCATATAGTTATGTACTTGAAAACACTCGGAACCTGAGTAAACGTTTAACACATATCAGTGCTACCTCCTTTGGCCTTATTATTACCGAAAATAACATTTCAATTCTTTTCAAATTAGTAAATTTTGTCACAGTTCCAGCAAGTCAACTCCGACTTTTTATTCGAAATAACCTTATTATAACCTTGATATATATGCGTACTATTTATCGTTACCAAAGAATCTTTTATATTCAATCATATTACCATCAGCGTTTAATCATCTAAAAACACAAATCTCCTGAAACCACCTCGGTTTGATAACCGATGACCCAGATCCGTTAACTTTGAAAATGCTGACAAAGCAGCATGTTGTAGATGGTCTTAATGGCCAAAAGTTGATGATAAAGAAGGAAGTGTTAGGAACGCTCGATAGAGAATTTGGTACCGAAAAACGAATTGAGCTAACCATGAAGGAGACCAAAGACAAATACAAGGACCAAACCCTATATTCAAAGAATCCAGGTAATTCTGGATCCAATGAAATCTTTAGAGAATATCTTGCTCCGAAGTCATGTTAAAATCTTGCGGAAAATTTTACTTCATCAACCTTCGAACTTAGAAATTCCAAAATATCATCATACATATCTTCGATATTTCTGAGGATATTTTCATAAATATTCTTATCCGAAATTATCTATCTCTTCGTGTTTTCTGTATTCTATTAGAAACTTCTATAAAATCTAAGTATAAATTATGAATGAATTGTGAAGAAGTGTTGGGAACTGATGCATGAGTTAATATAATATAATGACACTTGGCCAACGTGATTATATTACGGTAAATCATGCTAAATTTCTAATGTAACGTGATGATGATTCACAAACCCTATCTTCATCATGTGCCATGTTACATAACTCTTTCATTCTACTTAATCTCTAAGTATATCACGAAAATGTATCCTTGATATTTCTGTTCTTCCGTAATTCCAACAGTTGCTAATAAATCGTGTTATTATATTTTCTTTCTGATTAAAAGATTTCCTTAAATCCCTCGAGTTTCAAAAACCCACCATGACTACGTCAAAAGTTAAGATGAAACTTTTCGCTCTTTTGTGATAGCTTCACTCGTACGCTTCACATAATCGAATTGTTTAATCTATATTAATCAATAATGATAAAACTCTATTTATCAACTCATATTCGTCATGAAAACATTTTTATTGTCAGCCATGACGACCTCACTCAAATTTCGGGGACGAAATTTATTTAACGGGTAGGTACTGTCACGACCCGAAAAATTTCTACTAATTTTAAACCAAACTCTCGATACGATAGTGTAATTTCAACACGATAAGCAAAGTCTGTTAGGTTGAGTCTCAAAATTTTTGAACTGTTTCATATATTCAATTAACCTTCGACTGTTCTCGATGATTCATGAACAACTATTTGTAAATAGATACATATATATGTGTGTGTATATAAATGTTTATATAAATACTACTTGGAAATATATAAAATAATATTAAATCTATCTGTTTAAAAATATATAATATATATTTATGTGATAAAACTTGTTATTTAAAACTGATTATATATAGAGAGAGTAAATGGAAAATGAATGATTTCGAGCCTAATTAGTAAACGTCAGTGACACTCGGTTGACGTTTCGTTAGTTTTAATATAGATCTAGTACAAGTTTATGAAGATTTAAAATAAAAGTTGAACAGTAAATTGATTTCGAAGATTTTAGGTTTGATAAAAATATTTTTACCTTTTTAAGTTTAAATATTTGTACTCCGTACATATAAATCGGAACAGAAAATAAATAATTTTCGAACCTTTTTTATCAGGTTTCAAACAGGTAATGAGTGAAATAATAAAATATATTTAATCTAAAAGTTTGGGATTTTTAGGAACACTTTTATACGACAACTGTTTAGCAATAGACCACGATATAAGAATCCTATTGAAACTGTCGGCACAAAATTATAAGATTCTGGCTGCTTTCCTGTTGATACAGTGTTAAATGATTGAATTCATTTTATTTCCTAACTATATATCTATTTGTATATATATACATAACATACAGATATATACAATTACACTTGTATGATCAACCATATCCATTTACTTCTTTTGTTATTCAAGCTCCAAACTCACCACACCCATTTCTATTTTTCCTACTTACTCATTCCCTTATTTCTCTTATGAACACCACCACTCTCGGCCATCACCAACCTACGACTTCCACCATTCCATCGCCACCACCTTGAACCACCGTGGACTTACAAACCCGAAACCGCCACCTTTAATCACAACCTCTTCTCTCCTCCTTCTTCTTGATTTCTCTCTTTGTGAATCACAAACCGTCGGTCCACCAACTACAACCACCTCACAACACTTTAAACAACCACCGGCTACCACCATGGCAGCTCGTTGCTATTGTTTAAACTCGATCCACGAACTATCAATCACTATCCTATAAACCAACATCACAATCACTCCGTTGCCACTTATGCTACTGCTGCTACGGTTTCTGTTTATTCGCACCCATCAAGTACCATCTTGAAACAACCACCACCTTGACTCATCATCGTCTCTCTCTTTTCTCCTCTCTCTCTCTTAATTCTTGTAACCGAAACTCTCTCATTCTCTGTTTTCTATGAACAATTGGAACTCATCAAACACAAACGATCAAACTTATCACGGTTTATGTTTCTGGGTCTGTCTTTGTCGAACACCATGAACCACCTCTATCTATCTTCTATCTTCAATCTTACAAACACCACCTTAACACCACTACAACCACAACAAAACCATTGACATCTCCACTATAACACCACCTTGAAATCACCTTATTCTCTTGTTTGCATACCACTTCTACCATGAGCAATCAACCTCGTCATCTCTTCAAAATCAAATCATCAAAACCCATTTGAGGAACAAATCCCTACGACGGCTGCACCTGCTAATTTTACTATTACTGTATCTCGTTATTTTTGTTTTCTTGCTCAACAATTCACCTTAAAACCGCCAGAATACCACCAACTTACAACCCATTGATGTCGAACGAGGTGTATATAAAATAGTTATTAATTTTAGCAGAAAACACTATTAAATACGATACAATTTTCACAAGATATTTATTTATTTATAGAATGGATATACTCAAACCTTGCTACAACACTTATAGGCAGTGTACCTAATCGTACAGTAGTGTAGTTTTTAGTAAGTCCGGTTCGTTCCACAGGGAAATCTTTAAACAAAGCTCAACGCTATATTAGTTTATTTTTATAAAAATACAAACATATATATAAGTAATATTATTATTATAAAGGGGGGTTTTTACCGTTTAATGACCGGTTTGTCGATTTTAAAACTTTAGTCGCAGTTAAAACCTAATGTAAAATATAAAATAAATACAAGACTTTAAATTAAAGCGTAAAGTAAATAACGATAATGAAATTGCGAATAATAAAAATGCGATAAAATAAAATTGCGATAATTAAAAAGTACGATAATTAACAGTGCGATAAAATAAAATAACAATAAATAAAAGTGCGATAATTAGAAGTGCAATTAAATATAAAATAAAGGAAATTAAATATGAAATAAAAGAATTATGCTTATTTAAACTTCCGTAATCATGATGTTTGACGTGTTGATTTTAATTATATGCCCATGGGTTAATTGTCCTTTGTCCTGGATTATTCAATATGTCCGTCTGGTTTTTGTCCATAACAGTCCATCAGTCATAAATATAAATTGCAAGTGTCCTTGTCAAATTATTATTATACCCGAAGTTAAATATTCCAACTAATTGGGGATTCGAATTGTAACAAGGTTTTAATACTTTGTTTAATGAATACACCAGGTTATCGACTGCGTGTAAACCAAGGTTTTACTACTTTGTTAACAATTACACCAATTACCCTTGAATGTAATTTCACCCCTGTTTTAATTATTCTAGTGGCTATTAATCCATTCCCGTATCCGGTTAAATGAACGATTATTCGTACATATAAATACCCCGCCCATCGTGTCCGATCGAGTGTATATGGTAATTTATAGGGACGCCCAATTGTAAATCTTTATATTAACATTAACAAACTTTCATTTAGTTAAACAAATATAAAGCCCATTAATAGCCCATAGTCTAGTTTCCACAAGTGTCGTTCTTTTGTCCAAACCCCAATTATGGTACAAAGCCCAATTACCCAATTTTAGTAATTAGCCCAACATCATGATTACTTCGTTTTAAATAAGCATAATAATAACTTAGCTACGAGACATTAATGTAAAAAGGTTGAACATAACTTACAATGATTAAAAATAGCGTAGCATTACACGGACAGAATTTCGACTTACACCCTTACAACATTCGCTAACATACCCTTATTATTAGAATTATAATTAAAATTAAAATATAAATTATAAATATAAATATATTTACGTATGAAGAGGAAGAAAAAAAAGATTATTAAAACTCGGCAGAAAACTGGCTTTATATAGGACCTGACCAGCAATTTCACTCCATGCGACTCGCATGGATTTGTGCTTCTGGCCATGCGAGTCGCATGGCCACCCTGGATCCAGCCAAATTACTTTGTTTTCTTCTTGCCGACGTAATATAATAATAATATATAATATAATATATAATTATATATAATTATATATATATTATATTATATTCTTGTGCATAGTAGACTAGATATTTTTGGTCCGTTGCGTCGGGCGTTTCTTCTTGGCTCAGGTCCCGGTTCCGGATTTTCGGACGTCTTCGCGTATTATTTTATATCGTGTACTTTGCGTCTTGTAACTTGTACTCTTGTCATTTTGAGACGTTCCTCATCAATATTTTGAACCTTTTTAGTTGTATCTTGTACTTTTTAGCTCTTTGGACCTTTTTGTCTTCAATTTGTCGAATCTGCCTTTTGTCTTCACTTTTTAATATTTAAACGAATATCACTTGTAAATAGAACAATTGCAACTAAAAGCTTGTCTTTCTTGAGGAATAATGCTATGAAATATATGTTCGTTTTTAGCATTATCAAATATTCCCACACTTGAGCGTTGCTTGTCCTCAAGCAATATCGTCTTGAAATACTAGAATCACTTCTTTATTCTTCACACTTTGTACATCAGTGATTTCTATACGGCGGTATAAACAATGGTAGTAACGATATGGTTTACAGTCCCACATGACTATAAAAATTTAGATCCATTAAGGAAATTGGATCTTTATGAAAACATTTGATCTTTTGAAAATTAAATCTAGTTTTTACCCTAGATAAGTTTTCCGGAATAACCCTTTACCGGTGTTTGCAAAATATTTTTATGGGTTTGGTGGGTTTCAGATTTGAAAATTTTAGCTCAAAACTTGCGGTTTTGTGTCACCCACTTGCTAACCTTGTATTAGGAAAGCAACACGTCCAGTTTACTTGTTCCGTATATTACCTTTCGGTAAACTACCGTCCGGTTGTAAAGGAAAGCGTTGAACAAGCAACTGTTAAGGCAATGTCCCGTGACATGCTTTTGATTATGGTCTATAACGTGTCGGACGCAATTACTATCCTTGGTAGGAGCAATAGTAAAGCTCACCCTTATAATTTTTCGGTTTGGCACAAAGTCCTGTCTTTGACCATGCTATGCAACCACCGTTCTTACGGTTGACACCTGATTTAGTTCAGGTGACCTAGTGAATTCCAGGTGAATTCCTAGGATTTTACGTTCAATGGTAATGAACGCATTGAAAATAGGGTTTTCAGAAAACAAATCGGTTTGTATTTTTGATCAAAATATTTTCTCGTTCAAGCTCGAGTTTAGATATCATCGAATTCCATGAGTTTGTAATTCTCAATCTTTAAGGTCAATCTCTAGGATTGAGTAATATCAGTCTTAAAAGCTGATTTTTAATCTTTAAGGAGATTATCCTTTCTGGGAATCTGATTCATTAGTCTTATCCAGCTAATTTGCATGGTGCCTCCCCATTGTACGAGATAAATCCTTCTCATGGTTAGGATAAATCTGACCACTTGGCGACCCTGTTTGATGCTGAGGTCCGTGGATTTCCTGCTGATTTTAGTGATGACTTTTCTAGATTTTTCGTCAACCTACAGCTGGTCTGAACGACAACTTCATGACCTAAATCAAGAAGCGCGTTTCTTTTTCGGAAGACTTTACTTCCTTTTAATGATGGAATTGATTCATCGTGTAGATCCATCTCTTCTTTTCTTTCATCGGGTAAAACAGTTTAGTTTAGTCCAAAGCAAAAGTATTTTCAGTTATTTGTTACAGATATATGTGACATATGTTTAAAATAACTTGGTAAATTTTCCCACACTTAGTTTCTTTCTTTTTATCGTCCTCTATTCCATTTTAAATGAATTTTAACATTTTAGTTTGTTTCTCAATTTATGTCCTTTCCGAGGTAACAATAATTTCGGTGTTAAAACCTAGTTTTATCGTTCATAAATATGTATAAACATGATTTTGAGTTCATTTAATTGAAAATTTTGAAAAATTTTACTAGAATTGGGTAGTTAGTATATAAGACTAGGGCTGTTCTTTTTTATCAGAGAGCACTAGATTCTAATACAACTACTGATTTACTAGTATTTTTAATGGTAACCAAGTGTTTAATATAAAAATTTTAAAATCCGAAAGAATTTAACCCCTTCCCACACTTAAGATCTTGCAATGCCCTCATTTGCAAGAAATCAGTAACAATTTAAATTATTGAGGGTGATTAGTGTGAAAATGATTAAATTTTTACCAAAGTTTCCAAATATATTGGCGTTTGTTTGCTGAATGATAAATGGTGCACGTCATTTGTTCATTCCGTCTTGTTGTTATTTCACATATATTTTGCATCATTGTCGTCAAAATTACTTGCTTTTGCTGAACTTAATGCCAGTCTTTGAAAACGCGTTGTTTTACCCTGTTTTGTGCATAAAATAGAATACATACAATACAAATATAATCATACATGCAATTTGAAATGGAACTTTGGCATCCCACTTTCAAACTATAAGAAAAATATTAGTACACAATAATAATAAGAATATCAAACATTACATAAACGTAATAAAATGTTAAGTGTTTAAAATAAAAATAAAAATTACCAACTTATCTCTACTGATCAGGAGGTGGGTTAGGAGGAAAATTAGGATATGGATCCCAATTCATGTTCGCGTCCGGGTTCCATGGCTGATTATAGGTGAACTGGTATGCTGCATCATAATCATATGAATCATAGGGTGGTCTCATTTCTGGCTGATGTGCGGGATAGTATGCGGGTCGGGTCGGATAATACATCTCGCCAGGCTGCAACTGGCTTATAATTTGGCGCTGATGATAATCCCATCGGCCATGCTCTCGTTGCCGGGAATGCTCGTAGTCATTCCGACATTGCCATGCCTCGTACTGCATATGCCTATCATAGTTCGTCATGTATTCATCCTCCATACGAACGCCTAAATCAAGAGCAGTCTCCCGAACAACTCCTATAATGTTGTTCGCCTCTTCCATTTCATCATCCGAACCTCTTTCTACCTGTCGCTGAGGTCCCTCGTATCGATATACCCGACCACGTCTCATCAATAATACCCTTGCACCGTGATAAAGGTTTGAACTTATAGTTTCACCTCCGTCCTCTATTTCGTTCATTGGACCCCCTTGGTGCTTATCTACACCTAAATACTCTCCAATGAGAGTAATGAAAATACCACCACCTATAATACTCCCCGATTTCATCCCCGAAACTACATTAGCGAGATAATAACCAACACAATAGGGAATGTTAACGAAACTCCTCGGGTCTCTAATACACTTGAGGTAGAACAAATCGTTTACGGTCAATTTCTCCTTATTTCTTCCCCTTTGTGTAATTGTGTTTGCTAAGAATCTATGAATCACCCGGAGTTCAGCTCTGTCTATATCTAAGTATGTATGATTTCCACTGGCGTGAAATTGATTAAAGTGGGACATACGCCTCCAGATGGCGTTAATATCAAATTCCCTATCTACCCTTTCTCCTTGGGCAATCAGGCTATTACAGTCGGGGCTCAAAAGTTCAGCAGGGGTGTAAATCTGTAAGGCCCTGGCTAAATCTATCATGGACATTCTGTACATGCGTCCACCTAACAGAAATCTAATAAAGCTTCTATCATCTATCCTCCTAACATCACTGTTTAACTTAATAGTACTAAGTAATTCTATACACCATTCCCTATATATGGTTCTACGAATGGAAAATAGGCGCATCCAATCGTTAAACTGAGAATTACCATACCTTTGCACCAATAATTCCCGAATCGGTTCGGCAAGGTTAACTGTTTCCAAAGGTACCCAGTCAATTGCCCTTGGCATTTCAACAACCTTAAAGTAGAGAATGTGCATGTTCTTTTGATAATCTGGATACTCTATCCAACATCGATCAAATCTCAGATTTGGGTGTAACTGATCTTCATTAATGTCTAAGCTCAGAATCCTTTGATGTGGAGCGAATTGACGAAACTGATTCATGAATAATTGATCTTGATCGTGATATGGAATATGTTGCTCCTCCTGTTCTTCTTCTTCTTGTTGCATATGTTGTTCTTGTTCATGAAACATTTTCGGTTCGGGCTCTGGTTGCCTGGACGATGATGCTCCTGAACCTCCAGTATCGGCTCTCTGTAAAACACATTAAACACAAAAATTGTGCATCCAAATATGCATTAGTGTTAGCAAAATAATAACTTGAAACAATTATGATGACATGTTCAATTCATAACACATTTTATACATATTTTCCTAAAAATAACAATTATATACTTTTACATACGAAAATGTGTACAATGTTTTATCACATTTAAACTCTTAAACATGTCAACAATAATTATTATAACAATTAAACACTTGTTACATTGCATTCAAATCAACTAGTGCTCATTTTCATATTTTTGTCAAGTCTACACTTTGTCAAATAAGCATATACGAAAAATGTACATCAAGTTCATAAGCATTTATCTCAAATAACATGCCAAAATAATCACTACTAGCAATGAAACAAGTTTCAAATGGCCTTTATATCAAATTATCCAAGTTCATGAATTTTTAGACTTAAAAAGTCCACTTTAATTCTCAAAAACATGTTTAGGCTCAAAGTTTGGATCAATTAACTACCTAAACATGTTACACTACTTAATTTAGCAACAATTCATGACAAAAATCGGCCATAACCTGTTTATATCAAAAAGCCCCAAATTGCTCAAGAACACAAACCCTAGATTCTTAAAAATTTGAAGTTTTTAGCTTCAATTCATGTTAAATAGCTTCTATCTAGGATATACATGCATAATATAACAACAATTTAGCTCTAATTACACCTAAATTTAACAAAATCAAAATATAAAATTTCTAGCTCAAGAACACAAAAATTCGAATTTAAAGAGATTAGGGGTGAAATCTTTACCTTTCTCCTGAAGGGGTTGAGACTACTGAATCTAGGCATGATTGTTGTGAAGTTTTGCAAGAAATTTGGTAAAAAATGATGAATTTTTGAGAGTGTTTTGGAGAGTTTTCGTGTTTGTGTATGTGTGTTATTGTGAGAAACAGAGCAGATTTGCTGGATAAATTGATCCTGTCCAGTTTTTGGCTGCCATGCGACTCGCATGGTATAAGCCTTTCCCCCATGCGAGTCGCATGGGGTGTAATTCTGGTATTTTTTTATTTATTTTTTTTTTTTTTTTTATAAAAACCTTATACTTTTAAAACATAAAATTTAATAAAATTTTAAAAATTTTGTTTCTTTTTAAGACGAGGTCGTTTCGGGACGATGCCCTAGTCTGTCCCTCGACAAAATTTTAAAATTTTGTCATTTTCAAGCGATTGTTTTAAAAGCTTAGATTTTTGGATTTTTTTAATTTTTTTGGCATACTTTAAATCAAAAAGATTAAAAATAATGATAATAAAAGTTCTCGTCCCTCCCTCGGGTAAAGCAATTTCGGTTCAAAGACCTAGTCTTCAACTTACGACGAATTTTAAAAATCATATTCTTAACTTAATGAGATAAAGTAAATTTTTGTTTTTAAATTCACACAACTTAAATATAAAATTAAAAATTCACACCAAACTTAATTTAAAAATTCATAAATTTAAAAATTTATATTTTAAAAATTCACACCAAACTTAATTTAAAAATTCATAAATTCATATCAAACTTATATTAATTTTTCAAATATTTACAATTTTAAATATATTGTTTTTACAAAGTTTACAATATTAATTTAAGATTTTATATTAATTTTAAAAACATGGTAAAAAATAAAATTAAAAATCTTTTTGTCTTTTTATCCCACTTTAATCAATCAAATATTATCAAAAATATGCGCCCCTCTTTTCGGTAAAGTAATTTCGGTTCCAAGACCTAATTTAACTCATGACGAATTTTTGAAATATTTTGGGTTGATTGATTAAAGATATTTATACCTTAAGAATAAACGTTAAATTTCGCAGTGATGTAATAAATTTTTGAACAATATCAATAATTTCGGTCGCCAAACCTAATTTTATTTAATACCAATTTAATACTTTTTAGCGAACAAATTAGCGTTTATTATCAAAAGGTTAAAAATAAAAATAAAAATAAAAACTGTACAGACATACCTGTGAAATAGATTTCTTAGTTATATGATCTATTATATTCATAAGATAGTCGGTTTAATTGATTTTCCATGGCTCCAAAGGCGTAACCTCGAGCATTCAGTGTCTTTTCTTCTAAACATATGAACGGTCCTTCTCTGCATAAAGTAACAAATTCGGTATTTGAATAGGTTTGATTATTTGAACATTTACCTCCATGTGACCATTTTCCGCATTTGTGACATCTTTCTAGGTGTCGTGCTCTTCTTTTCGCTGCGGATTTTGATTTTCCTTTACCAAATTGTAACTTATTATCTTCGCATCTGGATCCTTTTCTAACTCCGTCCATTCTTTCTCTGATTACTGATACTAATTCACTCGGTAGTATATCATTATTTCTTTTAGTGATCAAAGCGTGTAGCATTAGACCATGGTTTAGTTCACAGGCAGTCTTCATTTTGTAAAAACCTAAAAAAAATAAAAATTCAGAATGGGGGGAGAAGACTAGTTCTTTAGGGTCTGCTAGGGAAAGACCATACGTGTTCCATTTTCGAGGACTACACGAAAACAGACAATCTAATTCTAACAGAAATACATATTATCGTTTAAAGACTTGATTCTCCCCACACTTAGTTAGCTGTGGTATCGAAATTGTGATTAACTTCGTTGTCGACTTCCATCGGACCATGTATGTAATGTTTAACTCTGTGACCATTAACTTTAAATTCAATCCCATTTGAATTTATTAATTCTATCGTTCCGTATGGGAAAACTCTTTTGACTATGAATGGTCCAGACCATCTTGATTTCAATTTTCCAGGAAATAGCTTGAATCGTGAATTGAAAAGAAGAACTCTGTCTCCTTCTTTAAATTCTTTTTGAACTTCTGATTCTTTTATCATGCCATTTCTTCGTTCTTTCTTTATAGATTAACGAATTTTCGTATGCTTCATGTCTTAATTCTTCTAATTCGTTTAGTTGACTTAATCGTAGACGTCCGGCTTCATGTAAATCAAGATTACATGTCTTCAAAGCCCAAAATGCTTTATGTTCAATTTCTACTGGAAGATGACATGCTTTTCCATAAACAAGTCTAAAAGGTGTGGTTCCAATTGGAGTTTTGTAGGCTGTTCTAAAAGCCCAGAGTGCATCCTCTAATTTAATGGACCATTCCTTCGGATTTGATCCTACGGTTTTCTCTAGAATACGTTTTAAAGCTCGGTTGGTATTTTCAACTTGTCCACTTGTTTGTGGATGATATGCGGTGGAGATTTTATGAGTTACTCCATATCTTTTAAGAACTTTCTCAAGTTGATTATTACAGAAATGAGTACCTCGATCACTTATTAAAGCTTTCGGTGTTCCAAACCTTGCAAAAAGACGTTTTAAAAAGTTGACTACAACTCGTGCATCGTTAGTTGGGAGAGCTTGTGCTTCCGCCCATTTAGATACATAATCAATGGCTACGAGTATATATAGATTATTATGAGATTTTGGAAATGGACCCATAAAGTCAATACCCCAAATGTCAAATACTTCACATACTTGGATGACATTTTGTGGCATTTCATCACGTTGACTTATTTTTCCGGCCCTTTGACATGCATCACAGGATTTGCAAAGAAGGTGTGCGTCTTTGTAAATTGTAGGCCAATAGAATCCAGCTTCATAAACTTTTCTTGCTGTTAGTTGAGGCCCATAATGCCCTCCTGTTGGTCCTGTGTGACAATGGTTTAAAATTTTACTAGCTTCATCTCCAAATACACATCGGCGTATTATTCCATCGGGACAACTTTTAAACAGATGTGGATCTTCCCAGAAATAGTGTTTTATATCACTGAAGAATTTCTTTCGTCTTTGGTACGATAATCCTTTTTCAAGGAATCCACAAACTAAGTAGTTTGCATAGTCTGCAAACCATGGGATTTCTTTATAATCTATCTTCAATAGATATTCATCAGGAAAGTTGTCTTGTATGGCTGATTCATTTAGAACTTCTAATTCGGGATTTTCAAGACGAGAAAGATGATCAGCGGCGAGATTTTCTGCTCCTTTTTTATCTCGGATTTCAATATCAAACTCTTGTAAGAGTAAGATCCAACGGATTAATCTTGGTTTAGCATCTTGTTTTGAAAATAGGTATCTAAGAGCAGAATGGTCGGTATAGACCACCGTTTTTGCTAGAACGAGATATGATCGAAATTTGTCAAAAGCAAAGACAATAGCAAGGAGTTCTTTTTCAGTAGTTGTATAGTTCGTTTGTGCTCCTTGTAATGTCTTACTAGCATAATATATAGGTTGAAATCGTTTTTCAATCCTTTGTCCTAAAACGGCTCCCATTGCAAAATCACTTGCATCGCACATTAGTTCAAATGGTAGATTCCAATTTGGTGTTATCATGATCGGTGCATTAGTGAGTTTTTCTTTAAGAATATTAAAAGATTTGATACACTCATCTGAAAAGATGAATGGCGCATCCTTTTCTAGGAGTTTATTCATAGGAGTGGCAATTTTAGAAAAATCTTTTATGAAACGTCGGTAAAAACCGGCATGCCCTAGAAAACTCCTAACTCCTCTAACATTTGTGGGATGTGGAAGTTTAGCAATTACATCTACTTTAGCTCTATCCACTTCAATTCCTTCTTTTGAAATTTTATGTCCAAGAACGATGCCTTCTTTAACCATGAAATGGCATTTCTCCCAATTAAGTACTAGATTTGATTTTTCGCATCTAATTAGCATTCGTTCCAGATTAACTAGACATGATTTAAATGTATCACCGAAGACTGAAAAGTCATCCATGAATACTTCCATACATTCTTCTATCATGTCGTGAAAAATCGCCATCATACACCTTTGAAAGGTTGCAGGGGCGTTGCAAAGTCCAAATGGCATGCGTTTGTAAGCAAAAGTACCATAAGGGCATGTGAATGTGGTTTTCTCTTGATCTTCGGGTGCTATTGGAATTTGAAAATATCCGGAAAATCCATCTAGAAAACAATAGTAACTATTTTCGGCTAATCTTTCCAACATTTGATCTATGAAAGGTAAGGGAAAGTGATCTTTTCTGGTGGCGTCATTTAATTTTCTATAATCAATACATACACGCCATCCTGTTACAGTCCTAGTAGGAATAAGCTCATTTTTCTCATTTGTGATGACAGTCATGCCACCCTTCTTAGGCACGCATTGAACTGGGCTTACCCATGGACTATCAGAAATTGGATATATCAAACCTGCATCTAGCAGTTTAATAATCTCTTTCTTAACTACATCTTGCATATTAGGATTTAGTCTTCGTTGGCGTTGCACATACGTTTTATGACCTTCTTCCATAAGGATTTTATGTGTGCAATACGAAGGACTTATTCCTTTAATATCATGAATCTTCCATGCAATGGCTGGTTTATGAGCTTTCAACACAGAAATGAGTTGTGATTTCTCATTTTCAGTAAGAGAAGACGATATTATTACAGGTAATTCAGATTCACCATGTAAATAAGCGTATTCCAAATGGTTTGGAAGTGGCTTTAACTCTAATTTCGGAGGTTCTTCTATCGATGATTTATATCGATATCTGTCTTCTTCTTTTAGCATTTGAATTTCTTCTGTTGTTGGTTCATATCCATTAGCTATAAGTGTAGCTAACATTTCAGCTTCATCAATTGGTTCATTACCTTCTCCTAAAGAACATTCTCCTGTTCCTTGTAATTCTGGAAATTCTTCTAATAATTCTGCATGTGCATCTATAGTTTGAATATAATAACATGTATCATCTGCAGATTGTGGTTGTTGCATTGCTCTATCAACTGAAAAGGTAACACTCTCATCCTCTATACTTAGGGTCAGTTTCTTACCGAACACGTCTATCATTGCTTTAGCCGTGTTTAAGAATGGTCTTCCTAATATGAGAGGAACTTGAGAATCTTCTTCCATGTCCAAAACAACAAAATCTACTGGAAATACTAAAGTACCAACTTTAACTAGCATGTTCTCCATTATCCCTCTAGGATATTTTATTGATCTATCGGCTAGTTGTATGCTTATTCTGGTTGGTTTCAATTCTCCAAGGTCTAGTTTAGCGTATAGTGAATACGGCATTAGATTTATACTAGCACCTAAGTCTGCCAATGCTTCTATTGAACTAAGACTACCCAGAAAACATGGAATTGTGAAACTTCCTGGATCAGATAGTTTTTCTGGTATCTTATTCAACAGCACTGCTGAACAATTAGCATTTATAGTAACAGCCGAGAGTTCTTCCATTTTCTTTCTATTTGTGATTAGATCTTTCAAGAATTTAGCATACCTTGGCATTCCTGAAATCACATCAATGAAAGGAAGATTTACATTTATCTGTTTAAACATATCCAAAAATTTGGATTGCTCGGCTTCAAGTTTTTCTTTCTTCATTTTACTCGGGTAAGGAAGTGGTGGTTGATATGGTTTAACATAAGGTTTATCCTTAACTGTGTTATCTTCATTAACCTTTTCAACTACCGGTTCTTTTTCCTTATCTTGATCAGGTTGTGGTTCTTGTGGAGTAGGAATAGTTTCATCAGAAGTTACAGGTATTTCAGGTGGTTTAAGTGTTGTACCACTTCTTGTGGTAATAGCTTTAGCTGTTTCATTCCGGGGGTTAGCATTTGTATCGCTTGGTAGACTTCCCGGTTTTCTTTCACCTATTAACCTTGCTAGGTTACTTACTTCTTGTTCCAGATTTTGAATAGAAGCTTGTTGATTTCTAAATGCTTGAGCATTTTGTTCATTGGTTTGTTTTTGAGATGTGAAAAACTGCGTTTGAGTTTCAACTAGCTTCGTCATCATATCTTCTAAATTCGGCTTTTTATCATCGGTTTGTTGTGGTGGTTTGTTTTGAAAATTCGGTCTTTGCTGATTGTAAGTATTATTGGATACTTGTTGATTGCTAGGACCTTGTTGGTTGTTGTATGGAATATTTCGGTTATAATTCTGGTTTTGATTGTAAATCGGTCTTGGCGGTTGATAATTATTCTGATAATTATTTCCAGGCCTTTGGTTTATGTATGAAATATTCTCTCTTTGTTCCATTGTTAATTCAATACTGAGACAATCTTTTGTCAAATGTGGTCCTCCACACTGCTCACAACTAATTCGTATAGCATGAATATCCTTAGTCATCTTTTCCATTCGTCTCTCGAAAGCATCTATCTTTGCGGAAATGGAATCTAAGTCATGGCTAGAATCGGCTCTAGCTGCTTTAGATGATCTAATGATATCTTTTTCTTGGTGCCACTCATGTGAGTGGGAAGCAGTATTATCAATAATTTTGTAAGCATCAGTTTCGGTTTTCTTCATAATCGAACCACCAGCTGCTATATCTATGTCTTTTCTTGTAGTGATGTCGCATCCTCGGTAGAATATTTGTACTATTTGACAGGTGTCTAAACCATGTTGCGGACATCCTCTTAATAACTTTCCATATCTTGTCCACGCCTCATATAGAGTTTCATTTGGTTTCTGTGTGAACGTAACAATTTCTGCTTGAAGTCTTACGGCTTTAGATGCAGGAAAGAATTGTTTAAGAAATTTATCAATTAAAACGTCCCATGTATCAATCGCCCCTTCAGGTAACGATTCCAACCAATCTTTGGCTTCTCCCTTTAAAGTCCAGGGAAATAACATGAGATATATCTGTTCATCCTCCACTTCTCGTATTTTAAATAGTGTGCAGATCCTATTAAAGGTACGTAGATGTTCATTTGGATCTTCCTTCGGCGCACCACTAAATTGGCATTGATTAGTCACCATGTGTAGAATTTGTCCTTTGATTTCATAATCTGGCGCATTAATGTCTGGATGAGTAATTGCGTGACCTTGGCCAGTGCGTTTAGCTCTCATTCGGTCTTCCATACTTAAAGGTTCCAGATTCTCCATAATTGAATTTGTTGAATCGGTATCACTAGATGATTCTGATTTAATAGTTCGTTCCTCAACAATCTCTGTTTGAATGATTGGTGGTTCCGGAGGAAAGTTTAATGGTTCAGGATCTATGAACCGTTCCTGAATATTTTCCGGATTCTCAATTGTGAGGTTGGGTTCAAAAAATGGATTATCGGAAATTTGAACTGAAGTACTTGGTTGACTAGATGACGATTCTAAAGAAAAATCAACGGCGGTTATATTTGCTAAATGTCTTGATCTAGTTACAGGTGGTGAACGTACAAAAGGTGATGAACGTCTTGCTCGGTGCATTCACTGAATATCCTATTAGTTTTTAAAAGGAAAGAAAAATTATAATAAGTTATCCAATCAATAGACTTTTCTGATTTTGCCCACGTTTCGAATAGCCAAAAGATGCAGCAGAGGGGCAGGATTCGTTTGGTCTCAATATAATTGAGGACTGTTTGGCTCCAATAACCCGGTCCACGTACAAATCCAACTATTACTACGAACCAGAAAATTTTGATGTCTATTAATTTAACTACTTAAAATAAATTTTCATTATTTTAAGAAATTTAGATAAGAAGTAGAAAAAATTCTAAGTCCTAAAACTAGAATAGCGAGAAATAAGAGAGAAAAAGAGTTCGTCGAAAAAGGTCGAAAAAGAAAAAATGGTTGAAAAATAAAAGGTGACGAAAAAAATAAAAGAAACTTATAAAAACTTAAAAATATTTAACTAACCTAACCTTATTACTACAACTAACTTAAAATTATAATCGCAAATTGAAATTACTAATTGGAATGATAATTGATACATAGTAAAAGGTCTAAAAATATTAAAGCTTACAGGAAAAACTAAATCCCAAATGGAAATAACTTAAAAAGAAACTAAAACTTAAAAAGGCGTCGCAAAATTCTAAAGCACCTAAATCTTAGTCTAAAGAAAAAGCACTTAAGGAATTCTACGGCAAAGCCTAAAAATCTAGGAGTAAAAATAACTATAGCAAAAACTAAGTTTAAAATTAAATATGAGCTAAAAATACAAATATTACGCTACAACGATTATAAAAGAAATAAAAAGTGATAAAAAAAATACAATTTTTATTAAAATATTATTTTTATATTAATTATATTAAAGTATTAAGTTTTAAATATAATAAAACTAATTAAAAGTAGTTAAAATTAATTAAACTAAAAACTTAATTAATAATAATAAAATCAAATTAGGGTTTAATTAATAATAATTAAATAATAACCGTAATAAATGCGTTTTTAGGGTTTGGTTGTGGCCCTGTCAGACCCCTCATGCGAGTCGCATGGTTTAAGGGGGTGGGTCATGCGAGTCGCATGGACACCCTGAACTGGTTCAATTGGACTGGTTCAAATGACAGGTCACGTAATTATTTAATATTTATTTTCTTTTTTTTTTCTGTTTTAAATTTAAATAAAATATATATATATAATTAAAATAAAAACTTAAAAATAAACTTAAAATACTTTATAATTTTGTAAAAATAAAAGAAAAACTTAAAAATATACTTAAAATATTTTTTTTTTTTTTCGATTTTAAAAGCTCTTTTTTTATTATATATTTTTTAATTTTTAAAAATATAAATTTTACCAAAACTAATTATAACTTAAAAATTAAAAATATGGCGTTTCGCTTCGGCGAATTTCCCCGGCAGCGGCGCCAAAAATACTTGATGTCGAACGAGGTGTATATAAAATAGTTATTAATTTTAGCAGAAAACACTATTAAATACGATACAATTTTCACAAGATATTTATTTATTTATAGAATGGATATACTCAAACCTTGCTACAACACTTATAGGCAGTGTACCTAATCGTACAGTAGTGTAGTTTTTAGTAAGTCCGGTTCGTTCCACAGGGAAATCTTTAAACAAAGCTCAACGCTATATTAGTTTATTTTTATAAAAATACAAACATATATATAAGTAATATTATTATTATAAAGGGGGGTTTTTACCGTTTAATGACCGGTTTGTCGATTTTAAAACTTTAGTCGCAGTTAAAACCTAATGTAAAATATAAAATAAATACAAGACTTTAAATTAAAGCGTAAAGTAAATAACGATAATGAAATTGCGAATAATAAAAATGCGATAAAATAAAATTGCGATAATTAAAAAGTACGATAATTAACAGTGCGATAAAATAAAATAACAATAAATAAAAGTGCGATAATTAGAAGTGCAATTAAATATAAAATAAAGGAAATTAAATATGAAATAAAAGAATTATGCTTATTTAAACTTCCGTAATCATGATGTTTGACGTGTTGATTTTAATTATATGCCCATGGGTTAATTGTCCTTTGTCCTGGATTATTCAATATGTCCGTCTGGTTTTTGTCCATAACAGTCCATCAGTCATAAATATAAATTGCAAGTGTCCTTGTCAAATTATTATTATACCCGAAGTTAAATATTCCAACTAATTGGGGATTCGAATTGTAACAAGGTTTTAATACTTTGTTTAATGAATACACCAGGTTATCGACTGCGTGTAAACCAAGGTTTTACTACTTTGTTAACAATTACACCAATTACCCTTGAATGTAATTTCACCCCTGTTTTAATTATTCTAGTGGCTATTAATCCATTCCCGTATCCGGTTAAATGAACGATTATTCGTACATATAAATACCCCGCCCATCGTGTCCGATCGAGTGTATATGGTAATTTATAGGGACGCCCAATTGTAAATCTTTATATTAACATTAACAAACTTTCATTTAGTTAAACAAATATAAAGCCCATTAATAGCCCATAGTCTAGTTTCCACAAGTGTCGTTCTTTTGTCCAAACCCCAATTATGGTACAAAGCCCAATTACCCAATTTTAGTAATTAGCCCAACATCATGATTACTTCGTTTTAAATAAGCATAATAATAACTTAGCTACGAGACATTAATGTAAAAAGGTTGAACATAACTTACAATGATTAAAAATAGCGTAGCGTTACACGGACAGAATTTCGACTTACACCCTTACAACATTCGCTAACATACCCTTATTATTAGAATTATAATTAAAATTAAAATATAAATTATAAATATAAATATATTTACGTATGAAGAGGAAGAAAAAAAAGATTATTAAAACTCGGCAGAAAACTGGCTTTATATAGGACCTGACCAGCAATTTCACTCCATGCGACTCGCATGGATTTGTGCTTCTGGCCATGCGACCTGGATCCAGCCAAATTACTTTGTTTTCTTCTTGCCGACGTAATATAATAATAATATATAATATAATATATAATTATATATAATTATATATATATTATATTATATTCTTGTGCATAGTAGACTAGATATTTTTGGTCCGTTGCGTCGGGCGTTTCTTCTTGGCTCAGGTCCCGGTTCCGGATTTTCGGACGTCTTCGCGTATTATTTTATATCGTGTACTTTGCGTCTTGTAACTTGTACTCTTGTCATTTTGAGACGTTCCTCATCAATATTTTGAACCTTTTTAGTTGTATCTTGTACTTTTTAGCTCTTTGGACCTTTTTGTCTTCAATTTGTGGAATCTGCCTTTTGTCTTCACTTTTTAATATTTAAACGAATATCACTTGTAAATAGAACAATTGCAACTAAAAGCTTGTCTTTCTTGAGGAATAATGCTATGAAATATATGTTCGTTTTTAGCATTATCACCCATTCATGTTGCTGCTATTGAACCGTTTCCATATTTTTTTTTTGAAGATAAAGATGATGATGATTAGTGAAAAAGATTAAGATAATAATTGATAAGATGATGAGTGCACGTTGTCTTTTCTTTCTATGGCTGACAACCAGTGAGCAAGAAACCCCACAATTGCTATTCCGTTCCTGTTTTTAATTTCCTAATGACAAAACCGAAAACAGATAACCCCACCTGATTATGATCGAGCTATTTTATTTTTTTTGGAATTCCTTTGTGGGTCGAATAACACAACCGATTTCTGGCAGAAGTACTTATTGGACTTATTATTTAGTGGACTTTTTAAATTAGGCCAACACAAGCCCATGAACAAGATCGCAAGCCCAATGACAACCAAGCTATGTGTTGATCTTGTTTCTGTTTCTTTTTAGCGAGAACAACATGGTCACGGTTAGATGATCATGGTAGTTATGACGATTGACGTTGATGATTAAGATAATAAAGAGTTCATGATGTAATTAAATGATGATGAGGATTCGATGATCATAAGATGATAATGATTTGATGATATTAGTAATGACGATGATGATCACGTTTAGATTATGATGATTAAACATGATGATGATGATTTAACGGCGGAATGATTATGATTATGATTATGATTATGATTATGATTATGATAAGATGATTATGGTCATGATTATGATACACTTACAATTAAAATAAGTCACGATGATAATTTGAATCATGATAATAGAGATGATTATGATATAAGAATGACGATATGTAAGATTGATGATTCGTGATAATGAAGATCACGATTAAAATATGGTGATTAGATGACTAGATTAAGATGATAATACTAGGAAGATGATAGATAATTAATATGGGTTAAATGATTAAGCGTGCTAAGTAATTCAAGAACGAAACAAATGGAGTTATGGTTAAGGATGTTTCCGGGTTAGCGGGACGTCGTGGGTTCAAATCTAGACTTGGGCATTTTTTAAGAGCTACTTCTATTGAGGTAGTATTTTCATTAATAATAATAATAATATTATTATTATTATTATTATTATTATTATTATTATTATTATTATTATTATTATTATTATCATTAACATTAAAATTAATATTTTAATTGAAATAATAACTATCATTATTTTTATCATTATTACTACTAGTATTACTAATATATCAAATAAATATTTTTCTATATAAAAATAAATATATCTAATTAAGTATTAATGAATCATATAATTTATTAAAATGACAAGTATATCAATAATAATATAGAAATTTGTTCAATTACGATTATGTGTATTAATATATATACCTAATATAGGTTCGTGAATCCGAGATCAATCCTACACTTGTTAAATGACGTCATATGTATTTTTACTACAAAATACAGTATGGTGAGTTTCATTTGCTCCCTTTTTAATTGCTTTTGCAATATATATTTTTGGGCTGAGAATACATGCGATGCTTTTATAAATATTTACGAAATAGACACAAGTACTTAAAATACATTCTACGTTGAGTTGTACCACTGGCATACTTCCCTGTAGCTTGGTAACTACTATTTACATGGGTATTGTAAACGCGAATCCTGTTGATAGATCTATCGGGCCTGACAACCTCAACCGGACTGGACGACCAGTATTCAACGGTTGCACAGTACTTCGTTTCGGTAACTACATTTGGTACGGTGTAGTGAGATTTCATAATAAAGGGAATATGCGACGTTGATTAAATGTTAAGTATGGTTACCAGGTGCTCAACCACTTAGAATATTTTTATTAAAATGTTATGAATATGAAATCTTGTGGTCTATTAATATATTGAAATGATTATTAGGATAAACCTATGAACTCACCAACCTTTTGGTTGACACTTTTAAGCATGTTTATTCTCAGGTACGAATTAAGTCTTCCGCTGTGCATTTGCTTATTTTAAAGACATTACTTGGAGTCCTTCATGGCATATTTAGGACAACACCTCGCAATGGGACCAGATGTTGATGATTTCGTCCAGGTGGATAAGGACGGGTCGTTACATGAACTCACCAACCTTTGTGTTGACACTTGTTAGCATATTTATTCTCAGGTTCTCTAGAAGTCTTCCGCTGTTTGCTTATATGTTAGACAAGATTTGTGCATGGAGTCATACATGCTTTATTCAAGAAAACGTTGCATTCACAAAACCATCATCATGTATCTATTTTGACTGCATTGTCAAAGGAAGTATTATTGTAAACTATTTTTTACGGTGATTGTCTATATGTAGAAATCATCAGATGTTGAAAACCTTGGATTTAAATATTCATTATGGTATACCTTTTCCAAAGAATGCAATGTTTATAAAACGTATCATATAGAGGTCAAATACCTCGCAATGAAATCGATGAATGGCGTATTCGTCCATATGGATTTGGAGCGATCGTCACACAAATTCATCCAATTCTTGCTCTAGAGCTCGATTACGACCTCAAAACTGACCGAATCGAAGACACTAAACATGTAGAAACATAAACCTACTAAATTTAGACTCAAACAACATCAAATCTAACCATTTTGACCCAAATTACACACTTTGTAAAACCTAACACAAAAACTCAATTTTTTCAAAGATTAGAGCATGAAATGTTTTGATTCTTACCTTGATAGAATCAGTAAATCACAAAGAACACAAAGATGTAAATGATTTGAGCTCTAAAACAAGGATTAAAGATTAGGGTTTGATTAGGTGAAGGAGATGAAGGTATGGTGTTTGAGAAGAAAAGTCTAGAAATGGAAAGAAGGAGATGAAGGTACGATGATACCCCTTGTATGCGTCCAGAAAACACTTATACCGAAAACCTGATAATGATTCTACCTTCCAATCTATTTCCGGGAGAGGGTAGTTGTCCTTGGGACACTCTTTATTAATGTCTTTAAAATCAACACACATCCGCCAATTACCGTCAGCCTTTTTCACCAGCACAGGGTTAGCCACCCATGTCTGGTACCGCACCTCCCACAGAAGATCCCCTAGAAGTTACTGACCTAGCCCCTGACCCTGCCCCAGAACCGGCTCTTAACATAGATGGAAAATTTGCAGATCTATGTCCCTCCTGATGGCAACTACAATAAACATTAGACTTAAAAGAACAATATGTTGATTCATGACCTAAAACTCCACATTTCAAACACCTTCTGGTCATTGGAGAACACGGGCCGGTATGGGTTGACTTACAAACATTGCACCAACCAGACTAACTAGAACCCGATCCGCTCATACCAGATCTACTCTTTTGTTTAAACTCACATGACTTCTTACCACGAAATCCTGATTGCTTACTTGATTGCTGAACAGACTGACCACCTGTTGGACTTTCTGATTTTCCCCCAAAAGATCCACCTTTTGAACTTTCTCTTTTCGCTGCCATTACATCACCTTCAGTAACCTTGGCCATATCATGAGCATGCGCCAAAGTCGTTGCAAACCTCGCAAGTGTTCTATATTCTGGCTTAATCACCAGCATAAAATGCAGGATCTTATCCTTCTCAGTCGGTACCCATTGCTGAACAAACCTTAACTTAGATGTAAAATCTCTGAAAACCTCATCAATTGTCATACTTTCCGTCATCCTCATATTTAGAAACTCAGTTTTTAACCTTTCCATTTCATATTCAGAACAGTACTGATCGCAAACTTTAGCAGCAAATTGTTCCCAGATTATTTGGCTAATCTGTTCCTTGGGTAAATATGCTGTAATAGAGTCCTACCATTCCATCGCCTCACCTTTCAAAAGTCTACTAGCAAACAACACTCTAGACTCAGGTTCACAAAAACAGACTTCTAATGCTCGCTCCACTTCTCTTAACCAGTTGAGGGTCATCGTAGGGTTTGTGTGACCGCTGTACTCAGGAGGTTTACAATGCCAAAATGCCCATTCCCAGGAATAAACTTGCGCTGGAGCCCAAAAAAAATTGCCAGGTTGCCCTCGTAAGACGCAAGGAGCCTTGCGTCTTGCCCTCGCAAGGCGCAAGCTTGCGTCCTTGCGTATTGAGAGCTTGCGACCTTTTCTGATCAGAAATACGATTTTATGGATAAAATTTCGTCAGATATCCTAGATTTTTTACGGATAATATTTTGTCCATATATTTAGATTGACCCTGAGACTGAAATCACAATCTCATAACAATTTCAAAACTTTTCAATTCAGAGCTTATACCCACGTTAAGGTACTATTTTAACCTTTTTTCACTAATTTTTTTCATTATGAATTGTGTTAATAATGATAAATGTGATGATCCGTCCAAATCCCTTTGGACGAATACATCATTCATCGATTTCACAGTGAGGTACTGACCTCTACATGATACATTTTATAAACATTGCATTCTTTTGAAAAGGAACACCATAATTGAATATCAAATTCTAAGGTTTTTGACGTTT